>NC_059086.1:33909284-33930431 GCF_020497125.1 Mauremys mutica | reverse complement strand
CGGGTTAGAGACCAGCGGGTGTGGTTGGCTAGCAAGGCGACCCCCGAACCCCTGCTGCTCGGCCCCTGGGTGGTTACAATCCGGGCAGGGCCGGCCCATAACGTTGGGTCCGTTCCTCCTTAGGCTGGTCAAGGTGTGTAGGTGCCACACATAACCCTATTGCAGCAACCCGATGGGAAGCCAGGAGCGTGGAGCTAGGAGAGGAAAAGAGACACAGCGGGGCGGAACAATAACCCAACCAGGGAAGGGAGAAGTGATCTCCAGGGCCCTTCCCGGCGCTTGCCAATCAGCTGTCCCCACGGGGCGCGATGGGGGCGTGCAGGTCACAGGCAATGGGACGAACTTCCCAGCTTGCAGGGGGGAACACAAAAGCTCCTTAAACAAGAGCCAGGCCGGCCCGGCTCCAGCCTCTCAGGGCAAACGTCCCTTTAGAGGAGTCGAGGGGCTGCAGCGCTGGGGGCCTGGGGCTGAGCTGGGGGAAAGATGAAGAATGAGAACGAGCTGAGCACCGGGACCAAGAAGGGGGGACCGGAGAGGAGAGAGAGTTGAGCCCATTGTGGGCTCATTTTAAGGAACTCAGCGAGGGGGAAGTGGGCGGCCTCGTCCCGCCCCCTCATTATTTTGCCCCCTCATTAGGCCCCAAAGTCCTTCCCACCAATTTGGGGCTATTGACTCCTGGTTCCAGCTTCTGTTTTCGCTCAGCGTGATGTCGACCGTCGTGGGGCTGTAGCCAGGGGGCTTTTCGGGTCAGACCAACCCAGCATCTGTGGCTGGTTCTCTCGCCCGGGTTACAATGTTCAGCGTCATCCCCAGTTTCCCCTGGTTCTCCGGGGCCTTAGCACAGCTGGGGAACTTGCCCATGGGTTTTACACGTGAGCTCGCAGCCGGGCCACTTCACAGGCTCAACAGCCACAACAGTGCGAACGACCCCCCAGGCAGCTCAGGCTGGGGGGACGATCCCACGTCCCTCCGGCGTGGCTGTGTCGGAGCGTGACCCGGAGGCCACAGGCTCGGGGGGTGCTGCCCACAAACCATGGCCCCTGGGGTGCCCTGTGTCCCGACGGTCCCTGCTGTCTGTTAGGGCCCGGAGCTCTCCCCAAACCTCTGCCGTGTGTGACAAAGTGGGGGATTTCCAGGTTTTTTTTCTTGGTTTTCCAATGGTTTGCATGTGACGGAGTAGGACGCAGTGTCCCTGGGTGTTACTGGTTTAACGAGGTGAGGGGAGAGGGAGTTTGTTACTACTGAGGACCTGCGACAGAACCGGACCCCAGCCAATGGCCTGGAAAATGGATACCCCAATGACTGGTGACCTGGAAGACCAGCTCAGGAGTCACAGCCGGTTCTGGCCAGTGGGAGGACAAGGACCCCCGGTGACCTGACCAGCCAGTTCCAGCCAGAGGAGGACAGAGGACAGAAGAGGGGAGAGGAGGCCCAGGCGACCCTGTTTACCCCGAGAGAAGACAAAGGACAGAGGCTGGGCTTGGGGACAGATGATATCGGATGCCCAATTACTCCATCCCTGCTCCCCAGCCAGACGTCCCCTCTGCTGGGCTCCAGGCAGAGCCTGGCTCTGACCGTCCCATCGATGCCGACCGCCCCCAGGGTCCAGCTGGATGTGAGGCTGGGAGCGGAGACACTGAGCCGGGCCCCTCACCTGCTACCACCAGCTCCACAGAGCTGCAGGCGCATGACGAGAGGCAGGAGCTGGTAGCTGCAGCTGTAGCTCTCAGCGAGCTGCCGGCCCACTTCTTCCTGATACCTCACACATTGTCTCTAATCTGCAGCCAAATCTAGTGCGGTCAAAGTAAGCTGAGGTCCCTGCAACATCCAGGATACCCAGGGGCCCTCAGCCTGGGCAGGTGTCATATAGTTAGTTTGCAGCTTGTCCCTGTCTCTGTGGGGAGGGGGGAAGGTCATTTTCAATGTACCCTGCAGCCTGGGGGAGGTGGAGCCCGGAAACCACAGAGTCTGATCTTCAATCTTCGTCTGACCATTGTAAATATTTCCATGCAGATCCTCCCCCGTGTTACATTCTGGTTTCAAACCCAGCTCATGACTCATGTAGCTAAAATTAATACGTGCTAATGTGTAACCTTCTGCCAGGGGAGTCGGCAGCAACCAGGGCCGGTTCAATATCCAGGGCTCCCTCCTAACAATGCAACACAGACGCAGCTCGAGCCTCCGTCCAGTCATCTCGGGAAATGAAACAGCCCCCCTGCATGTCTGTAAGAGACGACCCTGCCCCACGCGCAAGCCCTGAGTCCGTCTAGAGCAGAGAGAACTGTGAATAAAAAGGGGAAAGAAACCTGGCATTAATTTGGGGAAACACCCCAACCATGATTCGCCACATCTGACCATGAGCAAAACTCAGAAAGGGCAGCTTGACCCCCCACATGTCCTTCCTGATAAGAATTGTGTTGAAGTTGCTGATACGTGCATTTTAGAAGAGCAGGATGTGCCCCAGCAATGTCTATTGGGGTCTCAAGGCTGCAGACGCTGGAAAAACCCATATCCGGTTAATCAATAATCAGAAGGAACCTCTTGCTTGGCCATTGAAACTGCTCACTTAAGTTTGCTTTAAGGGACGTGTCACTAATGTATAAATAAGGGGAGGGGGGAGTTTGAGATAGTTGGACTCTTTTGGGACTTGTTTGGACTCTCCCCCTGGATACATCTTGCGGTCCCCACCGACAGACACAAGATTTGGCCACCGGAAGCCTGCCGCTGTGTCACTCAAGAGCCACACCCAGCTTTGGTAATTATCAAGGGTTGGGGGTGTTTTACTAACCTGTTGCGGACGTGTGTGAGTGCTTGAGACGAAGTAAAGTTTAGCTTTTAAGTGAGAGCACTCTTGTGTTGTCCTTTTTGTGCAGCCATCTATCGGTCGGGCGGCCACGTCTCCCCTGATTTATTTCCTGACACCACCTCGCACGGAGTAAAAGTTACCAAGAGCTTTGGGTTGAAAGAACCACGGGTAACACCTGGATACCCAGCCCCTGTGCCCCACCCCAGAGCGATTCCCCTCTCCCCCAGGTGTAACACACACTCCCAGAGCAGGTACAGGGGTGCTGTGGATTACTCAGGGGGGGCTGGTTTGTGGTTCTGTGTTTATTACAAATCTGGAGATTAACAGGATGCAAAATAACACAAACAGCTGCCTCGGTGCATCCCCTCCCCGTCCTGGTGCTGAGCCCCCCTGGCCCCCCACCCGTGGGGCTGGCTGGGGCAGCACCAGCTGGAGGGAGGGCTACGGGGGGGGGCTATAAGCCGAGTCTGTTCTCTGGGGGAGGAGAAATCACTCTGTCTGCCCTGTCCCTCCAATGACTCTCCCTGGGTTCACGCTATGGGGGTTGGTGGGGGGCGCTCTGCCCGTTTGGCCCCCGGCTCACGTTGATGGCGGCGTACAGGACGGGCTCGGGGGCCGGGCCCGGGCCCCTCCGCTTGCCCTGCAGCGCCCGGCCGTCCAGCTCGGCGTAGGTGAGTCCCTCGGCGCCGGTGTCAGGCTCCTGGAGCTGGGAGGGGAGAGAGACACCGGTGTGTGTGTGTGTGTGTGTGTGTGTGTGTGAGCGCGTGCGCCAACACCAGCAACACCAGCTGAGATCCCAGCAACCAGCGATGACCCCCGACAGCCCCACCCCATGCACAGTTGCTCTGACACGCTCTGTCCTGTCCAGCAGGGGGCTCCCAAGAGCTGCTCTTGCCCCCCACCCCCAGGGAATCCAGCAACACCCCCACCCCCCCCACCCTCTCCAGCCCACAGAGCACCCCCAGCACCTGCCCCCCACGGAATTCTGCTGACCCTCTGCAAATCTCAGACAAATGCAAACGTTTGCAGGAAGGACTGAGGGGGATCGGGGTGAGTTTGGGGGGGTGCAGGGTCAGGCTCTTATTCTCTGTGTTCTGGGTTTCCCGCCCCTCTCGGGGGGGAATCCTCGTTGCTGATCCCCAGCTCCGGTGTCTGCCCTGAGGGGGTACGGGGGCGCCAGGCAGAGTCTGGGGCCTGGCGTCAGAACATGGCTCCAGTGGATGGTGCATTGGTGGTGGTGGTGGTGGGGGGTTCGAGGATTGGGTGGAACTTACCAAGACATCCAGTTGCTTCCCTTCACCCACGAGGCGGTCTGTGGAATGGAGACACCCCCTTGGTGAGGGGCTGGGCCCAGATCAGGGCCCCAGGCCCAGCCCCCCACGCCCCCCCCCATCTGAGCCCTTCTCAGACTTGCCCACCTGCCTCCCAGCACACTGGGGTGGGGCGGGGTCAGTAGCCACACGGTGCAGCCAGGGAAACTGAGGCACAGAGTGGGGCGGGGAGCCCCAGAGGCAAACAGTGAGTCACGGCTGCACCCACAACAGCATGCCGCCCCCCACAGGACACGGCCCCTGCCCCCCACTCCATGGCTGCCCCCTCATGTGTGACTTACAGATTGTGGCTGCAACCTCGGACTCCCTATGGGGAGAAAGAGAGAGAGAGAGAGAGAGAGAGATAGTAACAGAACCCAGGAGTCCTGGCTCCCAGCCCCCCCCTGTTGTAACCACTAGACACCACTGCCCATCCCGAGCCAGGGAGAGAACCCAGGAGTCCTGTGGCCTGGGGCAGGTAGATGAGGGGTAGGGAGTGGAGCTGGGGTCTCACCTGCTCTGTCTCGGGGCTGGTCCTTTCCCTGCAGAGACACGAAGCAGAATCGTCCATGAATCAATCCTGATCCCCATGTACCAGCCCTGCCCCTCAGCCCTACAGGGCAGTTGGGATGGGGGGCCTAGGACAGAATCCCCCCCCCCCCCCAGCTCTGCCAGGGGGAAACCCATCCCCTCCAGCTGCTGAGCCTGGATATCGTAGAAACAGGTCCCCATCTCTTACAGCACAGCGCCCCCTAGTGCGCCCCCTGCCCCAGCCCCTGCTGCCCAGCGCCCCCTAGTGCGTCCCCTGCCCCAGCCCCTGCTGCCCAGCGCCCCCTAGTGCTGCCCAGGGGCTTTGGGGCCAGCTCTCCCTGCCAGGGGAGACGCCCCCTGCTGGGCCCCTGCCCCACCCCCTGGGTTTCCTTCCCCGTCTCCCATCCAAGCCGTGACCCCTTCCCAGCCCGGCTTAGCAGCGGGTTTAACCCTCCCCTCGCTGGGCGGGACACTCACTTCTGTAGCAGAGGAAGACCAGGAGGAGGAGGAGGAGGAGGCCGGCGGCCGCTGTGCTCACCCCGGCGATGATGGGGTGGGTCAGACCCGGTGCTGGGCTTGGTTCCGATGCCCCTGGGAAGCAGCACCAGGCCGTGAGCGGCTGGTTCGTTATCTGCTGCCCCAGACCCTCTCTCGCAAGGACCCAGGGACCCACAGCAGAACATTTTATGGGGCTAGTGGGGGGAGGGGAGCAGAGGGGATTCTGGGTAATAGTGGTCAGGGGGTTCACTCCCAATGGCAGAGGGCTGTACTGGGGTGGGGGCAGGGTGTGTGGGGGGGATGTCCCTCAGGCCCCTTGCTTGTGAAGCCAGCTGGATCCAGCTCCTGTAGCACCTCCCACCCTCAGGTCCTGCCCCTGTCCTGGGAATTTCTCAGGAGCTTCAGCTCACTTCTGTGTAGGAATCATATGGGTGGCGGGAAGGCAGGGGGAGGGGACTACTGGCCAGGGCGGAAGCACTGAGATCATTGGGAGAACCAGGCCCTGGTGAAGTGATCAGCAGCAGAAGCCATCATTAGTTTCCAGAGTCAATGACATGTCACTCTGAATTGGCAGGTTACAGAGTTAACACAGTGTCTATCTGGGTTGGTAGGTTCCAGGGTTGACACCCCGCTGGGCAGCACCCCAGCGAAGGGGGAGCCCTGCTTCTGAGCTATTCCGCTGGGCTGGTTGTAAACTCAGACAGACAGACGGGATACACGGGATCGTTATCCTCATCTCTCCGTCCCCGGCCCTGTTCTCCCAGGGGGATACGCACCGAGCTGTGCCCCACAAGGGTGGCTTTGTGGTGCCGGTGGGCAGCACAAAACCCCGGTCTGTGGGACCCCCAGGGTGGGGCTGTGCATTGGGGGGAAGCTCTCCCAGGCCCTGCCCCCACCACGCCAATCTGGCATCTGCCCAGTGACACCCCCACATATGAAATGAGGCCGAGGGGGGTTCAGCTGGGACATTTGCTGTGGGGATCTGTCCCCATCCCACCCAGCCAGCCCTTCGTGGCTCCCCCGGGTGGTGGCTCCTTAGGCTGCACAAAGCTGTTTTGGCGGGGCGGGATTGATTGTGATTTCTTAGCCCCAGCCCTCGTACCTGGCCCCGCGCTGCTTGGGCGAGTAAAAGTTGGCGTCGTTCCCAGCTGAGTCGGGTCGGTTCCCCCTGTGGGAATAGAACAAGCATCTGTAAAGGGCAGGTTGTAGGGGTGAGAAAGCTGGAGCCCTGGTGTCTGTGGTTAGTTATACAGGGAACCTCTTCTCCCCCCAGTCGGCAATGGCAGCTCTTCCCCGGGCTGAGCTGGCGTCCCTGGGGAGAGGACGGGACCCAGGAATTCAGGCCGGCTCAGTGCCCCTGGGATCCCAGAACGGGGAGGATGAGCCCAGAGAGACCCTGAGCGCAGATACAGCCCCTGGCTGGCTCTATGGAAACCGGAACCAAAATCATTACTGACTGGTATTAATTACCAGGAGCCCCTGTCCTGGGCCAGCTCCCCTGTGTGCTCGGAGCTGTACAGACACAGGACACAGAGACGGTCCCTGCCCCAGCCAGGTGCCATTCACACCTGGAGTCACTGCGGAGCAGGTCTGGGTGCGGCTGTTCCTATTTGGGAGGAGGAACGTCCCTGTGTCTGTAGAGCTACAGGGGAGCTTGTCTGCCAGCCGGGGCTGTGTCAAACCAGGGGGGGCTAATACCGACAGCCAGGGCCGGCTCTAGACCCCAGCGCGGCAAGCACGCGCGTGGGGCGGCCCTTTCCCGGGGGGGCGGCAGGCTAGGCCGGCGGACCTGCCGCAGTCATGCCTGCGGGAGGTCCACCGGAGCTCCGGGACGACCGGACCTGCCGCAGGCATGACTGCGGACGGTCCGCTGGTCCCGCGGCTCGGCTGGACCTCCAGCAGGCATGACTGCGGCAGCTCCAGCGGAGCCGCCGGACCTGCGAACCGTCCGCAGCTGTGGGAGGTCCAGCCGAGCCGTGCAACCAGCGGACCATCCTCAGTCATGCCCGCAGGAGGTCCGCTGCTCCCGCGGCTCCGGGGCGCCTCCCGGGCATGACTGCTTGGGGCGGCCAAAAACGTAGAGCCGCCCCTGCCGACAGCCCAGACTCACTCTGCGATCACCAGTGGGGGTTGGGAACCACATGGGATTTGTCATTTCAGGTCCAGTTTTCACATAGACAAGGTCTTAGTCCATCTTTCAATCTGTCCTCAGATGTGCTCCCATCTATCCACCGCCCTACGTCCCCAAGGACCCACATTCTCACTGACCCGTGACCGTCCGTCCCATGGATCTGTCCATCACCCTCTATCTAGAAGAACTGAACCCATCAGTTCTGTCTGCAGGGACCATCCCCCTCCAAACGGCCCCGAATGGCCCCGTGGGCGTCTGAGCCGGGAGCCCTGTTCCCTGGGGGGTGAATTGTTCCATTTCTCCTTCTCACCTTCTCCGTCTGGCTCCGTTGGGGGGGGATCCATCTCCTGGGGCCCAGCTGGGTCCATTTCCTCTGTGGGATGAAAATGAGCATTAGTTGGGATGAGGGAGGGCACCGAGCACCCAGCCATCGGCCCTGAAAATCCAGCATCTGCTGCTGCCCCCTGGCTGGGGAACCCCCCAGTGACTCCGTCCCTGCTCCCCATCTGGGCATCCCCTCTGCTGGGCCCAGGGCTCAGGACGGAGCCTGGCTCTGAGTGTCCCATCGGGGCTGTCATGAATAGTTAGTAAAGGGTTAAAGCATAGTACCTGGTGGGCACCTGACCTGAGGACCAATCAGGGAAGAGAATTTGAAACTCCTAGGAGGGAACTTTTTCCCTCTGTTTGGCGGGGGTGTTGTCTTTGGCCGTTTGGAGTTACAAGAGTCCAGATGTTTTAATCAAGTCTACCAGCTTCCACCTTTCTGAACTAATTTCTTCTAGTCAAGATAGTGAGTATTAGAAAGATACTTTGTGTCCTTATCTAATAATCCTATGTTTGCAATTCTGTGTGTTTGTTATTGATTATTCTTAATTCTGCTTGTACTGGTTGTACTGAGAAAGAGAGAGGATTCTCTCCAGAACTTAGCAAGGTTATACCCTATGAGTGTCCAGCTTGGACTCATAGAGATTCTGTATTTTCTTGTTTTCTTTTAATAAATTCTTTCTATAAAGATTTGATTAAATTCCTTCCACTGTGGATAGCGGAAGGGGCTAAGACGCTCTCTCTCGGTGATTCACAGAGTGGCTAGCAGAGAGGGAGGGGGGAAGTGGGCTGCTTCCCTGTGTGTGGGAGATTCAAGGAGTTTGAATCAAGGTATCTCTCTCTCCGGAGCAGGCTGGAGAGAGGGAAGAGAGGGGAGGGGGAAGGTTCCTCCTCTGTGAGTTGATCTGTGTTCCCAGGGAGTGTCTTTGAAGGGAAACAGGGGTGTCCTGGCCCACGTATTGACCGCGGTGGTGGCAGCAAAGGGGACCTACCCTAGGATTTTAGGGTGGGGGAATACATGCTGGTCCTCACTTTGAAACCCCCAAGTTTCAAGTGAGGGTGCAGACCAGGACATGGTGGTAGCGGTGGGATCTTATCTAATAATCCTATCTTGACTAGAAGAAATTAGTTCAGAAAGGTGGAAGCTGGTAGACTTGATTAAAACATCTGGACTCTTGTAACTCCAAACGGCCAAAGACAACACCCCCGCCAAACAGAGGGAAAAAGTTCCCTCCTAGGAGTTTCAAATTCTCTTCCCTGATTGGTCCTCAGGTCAGGTGCCCACCAGGTACTATGCTTTAACCCTTTACTAACTATTCATGACAGGGGCCAAGACCCCCTGAGGGTCTGGCTGTGGGGGGGGGGCTGCACATGAGGATACCAAGCCAGGCCCCTCACCTGATACCACCAGCTCCACGGGGTCGCTGGGCTCCGACCAGACGGGCGGGTCCCACTTGGTGCGATATTGGCAGCTGTAGTTCCCTGCATGTCCCCGGCTCACGCTGCGGATGGGAAACTCAGCTACGTCCCCCACGGGGTCCATCGAGCGCCGTGCGTCCGGGTCTCCAGCTTTACTCAGAAGGACCCTCGCTCCCCGACACCGACACTCACACCGGATGGTCACGGCTCCCCCCAAGGTGACCTGCCCGCTGGGGCGCAGGGAGATGTTGGGTTTGGGGTAGCTGGGCTCTGCAGGCAGGAGGAGACAGGCTGTGAGACACAGACCCCGGCACAGTCACTGCACCCCGGCCCCACAGCCCAGCCCCAGTGACGAGGCCAATACAGAGGCTGCAGGGAGAGTCTCCTGGATGCTTTTCCCCTGAATGCAAGACCGAGAGAGCTGGGCTAGCGACACAAGAGACACAAGGTCCCCCACCCCTCAGCAGGGCAATGGCACAGATCCATCTGCCAGGAGTCCATGGAGGAGTGGCTGGGGCAGGGCAAGGAGAGGCCGAGGGGACCTAGAGGCCAATTGCGTTTTATCTCCATGGGCTGGGGAAGGAGAAATCAGTTCAGTGGGGAATGACCACAAGTGAATCAGAGTTCGCTGGTGTGGCAGGAACTGCTGGGGAGGGTCACACTGGGAACTATTGCTGAGCTGCCTGACCAGTAACTGCCATTGGCTGAATTAAACCCACTTCATGGCAACAATTTACATTCATGGAGCCCCAGGAGCTGGCGTTAGAACTGAAGGGTTAGAATCCATGTACATTTTATATAACAACCTGGTATATGGATTGTGCCAGTTCTTTTCCAGACCCGACATCCAGAGTTTGGTCAAGAGACCAGAAGCAAACAGTGATTAGCTAAGAGAAGCAGAATAAACAGAACATAATCTTGCTCAGCTAAAAGAAGTGTAGTCAGCAAATTGCCAAGTGTTGGAGCTGAAAACTGAATAATTCTGTCTGATTTGAGTTGCAAATTGAACAAAGAATCCCTGTTCCTATTCTGTTAGTTTCTTCTGTAGGGAGAAGTTCTTCCCACACATCCAACCTTGAGTTTATGAAAGGTTGGCACATGTCAGTATAAGATATGTTATCCTCCCACCTCCCTTTCCCAGGGACCAATGCCTGCCTTAAAACACAAACGAGACAATTCTTATTCCCATATCTACTTTCACTGTTTCTTTGCTTTAATCCCTAGGAATGTATCTGTTGGACAATCAGAGGAGTTGTTTCATTCCTATGGACCCCAAATCAGAATTCCACATATATATTTTATACTAATAACATTTTATCAAAGTATTAATTAAATGTTAACTTGCTAACTTGAGACTATTCTATTGTAATAGATTAATTGACAGTGTCTCTGAGCCTAATAAGCAAGGTGACACTCCACCAGCGCTGTGTGTAATAAACTCCTATGCTTGACTTCTACACGGTGTGGATTTATGTTCCTTCAAGAACATACGAAGCACTAGGCCAGACCCCACCGCTTCATGGTCCTTTCGCGGTTTCTCTGTTCCTAGGCTGGTTTCTTGTATCTTGAGCCATCCCCTTGCGCCGTCTCTGTTTGCTGCTCTGAGCTCCAGCTCAGATACCTGCAGCGATTTCTCCAGGCGATGGGTCGGCTTCTCAATGCAACAACTGCCCCCCGCTGCTTTTTCTGGAGTCCCTTTGCTCTCGGACAATTTTTCCCTGCCTGTTGCTGCCCCTGAAGGTGCCGGGCGGACGTTGTGTCCATTCTCTTTGCTTTTACTTTCGCTACAGGTCACGTCCTCCTCATTTCTTCAGCCCGTTTCTCTTTCCTCACAGCTCATTTCTGTCACGTTTCATTCGTGCTTCGCTTCCCTTGTCGTTTTCTAACAATTGCTTAGGTAACTTAGAGACTCATTTTTTTGTGTGTGTTTCACTGCCCGGTTCTTCCTGTAACTTTCCCCCTCCTGCCTCTGTCTTTCCTCTCTCTGCCGACTGCCTCCCCCTGTTCCTGCCACCTCTGCCCCTTCTCAACGGGACTTTCCCCCTGCCAGCTCTGTGCCTGGCCCCTTCGATGACACAGCTCGGCCACCGGGTCCCTTTCCACTGGCTCCCGCTCGCTGGGTCCCTGCATTTCTGGTGCCGGTTGGTACCTCGCTGGCTGCTGGTGTCTCTCCCCGGCGCTGGGCAGCCTCCCTCCAAACTCTACCAGAAATTTCCGCCAGGAGCGCTGGGGCGAGCGAGGAGCTGCTGGCTGCTGTCCCCCGCTGGTTTCTTTCTTTCTCTCCCCAGAACAAAAAAATCCCACCCCAGGTTCGAGCTCCCCCCACTTCCCCTGCCGGGAATCCTTGGGGTCTCCCCACAGCTGTTATTTCCAGGCTGCTTCTGAGCAGCCAACGTGTGCAGCTCCCACTGCTCTGTAACCCGACAGCCCCCAGCCCAGGTGGGCATCACGCAGCCGGCCCTGGAAGGCAGTCGCAGGCTGGGGGCGGGGCCAGCTGGGCAGCCCCTGGGATCGACTCCTCTGTGGGTCCGCAGAACTGTGGCAGCCGGGGGAGCATCCCCCTGGGAAAGGCCCCTGCTCTGCAGCTCCCCCCGGGGAAAGGATCCCCCCTCCCTCGGCCTCAAACCTCCAGCAGCTGCTGCTGCCCCTTGCTGGGGAACCCACCAGTGATTCCGTCCCTTCCCCCGAGCCGGGCATCCCCTCTGCTGGGCCCAGGGCTCAGGGCAGAGCCTGGCTCTGAGCGTCCCATTGGCGCAGAGACCCCCTGATCAGGGGCGTGCACAGGAATATAAATGTAGCCGCTTTTGAGGGGGCACTTTGTGTGCCTCCCCCAGGCAGAGGAGCTGGCTCTGCTCCCCGGAGGAGTTCTGTGCTCCGGCCCCACTGATTCGGGGGGGCCCTGTGCCTGCTTCCCCCCTTGCACATGCCCCTGCCCCTGAGGGTCCGGCAGAGTGTGGGGCTGGGAGGGGGGATGCTGAGCCGGGCCCCTCACCTGCTACCAGCAGCTCCACGGGGTCACTGGGATGTGACCAGATGAACCTTCTGTACCAACGGCGGTAATAATAGCAGCGGTAGCTCCCTGCGTCTCTCCAGCTCACGTTGCGAATGGGAAACTCAGTCACGTTCCCAGCCAGCTCCACGCCCTGCAGCGCGGTCGGGTTTCCATCTTTGTACAGAAGGAACCTCACGTTCTGGTGCTGACCCTGACACCGGATGGTCACAGCTCCCCCCAGGGCGACCCCCCCACTGGGGCGCAGGGAGATGGAGGGTTTTGGGTAGCTGAGCTCTGCAATGAGAAGGAGACAGGCCGTGAGACAGACCCTGGCACAGTCACTGCGCCCCGTCCTCACCGCATGGTCCCAGATATGGGGCCCCTGGGAGAAAACCCAGCCAGAGTAACCTCTCCGACATCCCAGAGATTCCTGGGAGCTACCCCCGAAACTGCCCGAGGACCGAAATCTAGAGCAACTCTCTGGACCCATTTACCTATTTAATGGGGCCCTGCAGCCTGGGAGCCAGGACTCCTGGGTTCTATCCCTGGCTCTGGAAAGGGAGTGGGGTCTAATGGTTAGATTGGGAGAGGGCTGGGAGTCAGAGGTGCTGGGTGTTGCACAGACATGCTGAGTAAAAGCCCCCACCCTAAAGCCAAGTCCTGACGATCTAACCAGACACAAGGTGCAGGAAGGATGATTATCCCCCATTCATACAAGGGGAAATGGAGGCAAAAGCAAGTTAAGTGACATCCCAAGGAGTGTCCCATCTTCCCAGAGACCCCCATGATGGTCTGGCTGGGTGGGGGCTGGGAGTGCGGACTCCGATCTGGGCCCCTCACCTACTACAATGATCTGCACAATGTCACTGGGATCCGACCAGTTGGGCGGCTCTGATCTGAAGCGAGATCAGCACATGTAGGCCCCTCTGTTTGCCCGTCTGGCGCTGGGGATGGTGAATACCCCCGTCCCCAGCAGCATCCAGCTCCCGGATTTCAATTCCACCTTTATACAGAAATAACCTCCTGGCCCCGCACCGACACTGACAGCAGATGGTGATGGCTCCCCTCCGGGCGATCACCCTGCTGGGGCTGACGGAGATGGAGGGTGCGGGTGCGGGGAGCTCTGCGTTCACACACAAACAGGAGTGAGATGGGGAGACACAAACCCCTCCCCGTGTGTCTGTAACCTGCCCTTAGCGCCCGGCTCCAGGGACAGCGCTGGGGTAACAGACCCCTCACTGCATCCACAGGGAACCTGTGGGCTGGATTCTGATCTCAGCCCTGAGGGTCAATCCGGAGTCACTCCTGACTGCACTGGGGGCAGAGCTGGGCTCTGATCTCAGCCCACCAGGAGGTGACCATATTTCCCTATGCTGAATATGGGACATCTGGTAAAATTACTCGTATTCAAACGAGTTCAATGGCAACCAATCAGAACTACGCAGCACAAACATTCAAATTAACATCAAGGTGACTGAGCCCCTGTTAAACAGAAATGCTGCGTAGCTGGATACTTTTGATTGACCTTCTTATCTTTAAGGTTTAGGGTTCACGAGGGGAGGGGTGATACACACACCCCATCCCCCACCATGGGAAGAAGTTTTACACACACACACACACGCACACTCATTCCCGTACCCCTCTATCACAGGGGCGGGAGGTGCAACTGACCAACAGGATGCTCCCTGCCCAGCGCTCTCCAGCCTCCATGCCTGGGGCTGGGCACCTGGGGACGGACCCGCCTCTCCTGGTGTCTGGCGCTGTGTCATCCTGAGGCAACGTGTGTGTGTGTGTGTGTGTGTGTGTGTGTGTGTGTGTGTGTGTGAGGGAGAGACAGAGGATCACATGCCTTCCCCCGCTCCCCAGATCTCTGCTAGGGTTCACACCAGAACTGCCTCTCGGCCTGTGCGGGAGGGAAGGGACAGGAGCTGCTTCCAGCCACCTGAGAGGAGTGGGGGGCGGGGGGAAGGGATGCCCTGGCCCATGTCTTTGCAGAGCTCATCTCTCCCCCCATCCCCCATGGCTGGAAGCAGCTTGTCCCTTCCTGCCCGCACAGTGTGGAAAGGCAGCAAACACCCCCAGGCTGCTGCTGGCCACCCACATAACCCAGTCGCCTCCTGTCCCCCAGCTACAGCGCGGGTAGGAAGGGGTTAAGCCGCCTCCTGAAGCGAAGGGGCAAAGCAGGGAGGGGACAGCCAGAGGGGAGCACATACAGGGCCGATGGGTGGGCAGCAGAGGTGACACGTGACCAGCCGCTGCCTGGCACCTGCCCGCACCCACCAGCCGCCGCAGCTCGTGCCGGCAAGAAACGGGACGGGGGGGGGGGGGGCTGCTGGCCAAGACCTGGCATGCAGCAGGGGCTGCGCTGATGGCCCAGCTGGTGACTGGCTGGTCCTGCTCACTGCGACTTCGCCCATCCACCCGCCATGCACACGCACCCCTGTCTTCAGCCACTGGACCCCGCCACTCACCCTTGGCGGGCAGGCGGCTGGGAGCAGGGATCTGGCCAGTCCTCATTCAGGGGAGGCAGAAAATATGGCAGGACCCAGGGCAATGGAGTCGGGGGCGAGCGGGTGCTAAGCCCTTGCCCACGAGGCTGCTGTGGGTATGAATAGGCCTGAAATTGCTTCCCCGCAACCTCCCCGTCCTGAACCCTAAAGTTTCCCCTACCCCATAGATACTCACGTCTGGACACCCCGCTCTGCCCGGCCAGCCAGCAGCCTGGAAGGGAGACGGCTCGTTAGGGACCAGATCCCAGAGGGACTCAGTTCCCACCTGTCCCACGGGCACATGCTCTGGTCTCAAATCGGCCCCTGCCATGGACACACGTCCAGGTCTCAGATACCCCCCCACACCCACATGGATACAGGCTCTGGCTGTCTCCCATACTCACAGAGGTGAAGGATGATGAGAGCAGATGCCATGATAGGGTAGCAAGGGGCCTCTCAGCCCTGTCTCCAACACCCCAGTGCCCAGGTACACCGAGCCCCAAATAACCAACTCAGCTGGTGGCTCCAGTTACAGGAAGTCGACGATGTGTCGTCTCTTCCTGAGTCCATCACACGTTCTCTCTAATCTGTAGGCGAAATCTACTGCGGTCAGAGTAAGCAGAGGGCTTTGCAAAACGCAAGAAACCCGGGGGCTGTCAGCCTGGCAAAGCGTCACGCAGCTCCCAGCTTGTCTGTGTCTCTGTGGAGAGGGGGGACAGGTCACCCTCAATGTACCCTGCAGCCTTGAGGCAGGTGCATCAGGCTAAGAGCTGGGCGATCACTGGGTCTGGGGCCTTCAATCTTCCACTGACCACGATTTCCATGAAAATTCCATCCCCTTTTCATTCTGGGTTCAAGCCCGGTTGGTGACCCATGTAGGTAAAATTAATATGTGATCATGCAATTAAAGGCTGGTGTTGTAATGGAGGGGGCAGAGTTAAGGTCATTCAGGAAACCGTAACTGTGGCATTTCCTGGTGCTGGAGGGTTTGACTCTGCAGCCTTCCCGCTCACCCTGCCAACCTGCCCACCTGCGACACGAGCCGTGGCACCGAGTGAGGAGCGGGCACGATGGGGAACCCCTGGGTTTGCTGCCCCTTGTGCCATAGCTGAGCGGTGATGGAGGCTTTACACTGGAACGCCTGGTTCTAAGGGGCTTTTCTCAGCGTGTGAATTAAATGAACCCGGTTCAAAAGTAAATCAGAGAAAGAGAAATTCCATCCTGGGCCCCCAACAGGTCACCAGCTGGGAGAGACCCAGGGACCTTCTAATGCCCCCGCAGAGACCCTGCCCCCGAGCTGGGGGAGACACTGTCAGGGGTTATGTGGCCAGGCCCCTAGAGAGGGACGTGACACAGGCTTTGTTTATACGCCATTGGCTAGAGGGCAGCAGGAAGCTGGGGGTCAGGGGGCTCCAATCCCGGCTCCAGGAGGGGAGTGGGGTCTAGTGGGGTAACACCGGGGGCACCGTGACTCGGGGGCAGTGTTTGAAGATGGTTCAGGAGCCCGGCCAGATGGTCCCAATGGGCTTCTTAAATCCCTAACCCCCCCCTGCTCACCAGCTGCCCCCCACTGCTCAGGAAAGTACCCCCATAGCTGCTCTCAGGCCCATGGAGAAGGAGGGGGACAAGCAGCAGATTTGCTGCCTATCAGAGTCACCCCCCAGCCTGTCACCCACAACTAACACCTGCCACACTTGCCTGCCCACGTCTCCTAACCTGCCCCCGGCCTGTTCCCCTTCAAATCCCCTGAGTCTGCCCCCTGCACACCCTGCCCCCTCCACGGCCCATTCCTCCTCATACTCCCGTCCCCTGCCCTGTTTCCCCTCAAATGCCCATCACCTGCCCTCAGTTAATATGGCCGCCATCTCCCAGTGTCCCCATTTGGCTTGGCACCAGGCTGCCCTCAAAAAATGGCGGCTACCTGGGATGGGAGGAGCCATAGGGGGGCAGGGGAACATAGGGGGTGGGAGAATGTGGGGTAACATTCGGAGATAGGGGCTGAGGGGGGCAGGACAGTGGCAGGGAAGGGGGGACAATGGAAGTTGCCCCCACAGTATAAGTTTTAAACAAACAATTGAATCCTGTCCACAACAATGATGAGTGTGAAGCTTGGTTGAGGTGGTGGAGTCAGAGGGAGGGATATTTCCCAGGGAGCTTTACTGATAAATGAACTCACACTCAGCTGAGCCCTCCAGGGTTAACACATTATTGTTAATGCAGCCTCACGCTCTACAAAGCGGCACAAGTAGAAGGAGGAGACACAGCATAGGAGAGAGAGACAGAGACACACACCGTGTGTGTAAGAGAGAGAGACGAGCATTTCCCCTTTAAGTACGTTGACCCCACTCTAAGTACGTTGCCTTTTTAAGTAGATCGGCAAGTTGAGACAGCAGCTGCTGCCAGCGAGCTCCCTCCGTCCTGAGCCCTGTCGTTCCCCCTCCCTGTCTGTGGAGATGGGGTGCAGGAGTGGGGGGAGGGGGACACCCTGACATTAGCCCCCCTTTTCCCCACTTCCCCCGTGCAGCAAGCAGGAGGCTCCCGCGAGCCGCACCAAGGCAGAGGGCAGGAGCAGCGCACAGCAGCGGGGGGAGGGACAGCTGAACTGCCCGGCAGTTGATACCTGCTGGGCAGCTCCCGCACAGGGAATTTAGGGGAGCTGATGGGGGGCTGCTGGTCCACCCTGGTTCCAAGCCCCCACCAGCTCGCTCCAACGGGCTGCTCTTCCTGCAAGCCGTGGACAAAGCAGGCGTCTGCCAAACAACGATATAAAGGAGCCTTGCACAACGTTAAACGAGCCTGTTCTCTAATTGATCAGCAACGTAACCACAAAACAACGTTAACGGGGGTGACATTAAAGGAGGAGTTACTGTAGGTGTGATCCTCGTATGGGACGTTCTGTGTGTGCTACTGAAATAAGTTGTGAGGTTGGGAGATGCGCACAGCCAACCTTTCAGCTGCAACAAAGGACCAACCAGACAGTGTTAATGGCTCATCAACACCCCTCAAGGAAAGAATCCACGATCCCAGGGACTGTTGCGACCATGCTGCCTGTGGGAGCCGACTGAGGTCACTCAATCAGGGTGAACTGCAAACAGAACGGGGCAGACAAACCTCCCAAACGCTGGTGGATGTTCCAATACTTAGATTTACCAACCAGCACAAAACAGCTTCTATAGCACCTCACTGGTTACTCAGACGTCCAAACTCCGCAGTTCCCTTAAAGTGCCCAGCCTCAGGCCTCCATCCAGACACACACGTCAGATATGATGATGATGATGAACTGAAAATCTGATCTCATCATATAAAAGAAAAGGTTCTTCCAACCCCAAAGGGTCAGCCACACACCCAGGTTCAATTATAACTTAGATCTTACCCAAAATACACGCTTATAGCCACCAGAGGCCGCCGTGGCGCCAGACCACCCAGCAGCATGAACCCAGCCCGCTGTTCTGGCGCCACAGCGGCCCCTGGTGGGAAGAGGCGGAACTGCAGCACTTCTGGGGCAGAATGTATTTTCTGTGGGGAAATAAATTCTGTGCCTGCCCCGTGCTGCAGAATCCCCCAGGAGCAGAAGTTCATCACAGCACCTGCCCGCAGAGCCCGGTTAGGGCAGAGTGGGGCGCCCAGGGGTGCTGGGGGGTCACAGATTGGGGCTCAGGAGCTAGTGGGGTGAGAGCGTTGAGTCTGGGGACAGGGGATGCAGAGACACATGGGGAAGGGGGATGCAGAGACACATGGGGATGGGGGCTGTAGAGACCCCTGGGGATGGGGATTGCAGGTGTTACCCTAAATTGGGCCAGCTAAGTAATCTTAGGGAGGACTAATGACCCACCAGAGTTTGGCAGAAAGCAGCACGTTTATTATACTGATCGCTAAGCTCAAAAGAAGGGAGGGAGGAGGGTGTCACACTCACACTCGCATACTCACGCTCCCAGGACAGGCACGGCACTGGAGGCGTCAGGATCCTTCAAGGTAAGTGTCCCACAGCACAGTGATGGACGGTGCGATGAAGGTAAGTCTTCCCGAGGCCCGATGGAATGTAACGCAGCGAATCCCTGGCCAGGCGGTCCGGGCGAAGGGCCTTGATCCACGGGAGGTACACGCTTGTGAGCGTACAGACGAGCACACGGCCCCTTCCCCCTTTAAGGACCTGCTCCTCATGGCCTGCGACTAGAGATGACTTGGCCGCGTCCGGTTGGTCACACTCCACCTCGGGCCGTGCTGCCTAATCAGAGTCTAGGGTGACCAGATGAGAGGCACAAAATATCGGGACACATTGGGGGGCGGGGGGCCGCCAGCGGAGCAAAAAAACAAACCAACCCCGGAGTGTGAAATATCGGGACAAATGGCCGGGACGTGGGACAAACAACTAAATATCGGGATGGTCCCGATTCTATCGGGACGTCTGGTCACCCTATTAGACTCCCAGGCACCTTGTCTACCTGGCAGCTCTCCTGATCTTGCAGCGGCTCAAGCAGCCCGTTCACCCCACAAGTATTCCAGGAGGGAGGGGGAGGAGGAGGAAAGCCACGTCACAGGTGTTCAAAGAGGGAGAGTAGACAAAAGGGGGGGGAGGGAGTGTAACGGACCTTTGGAGCACACAGGTTTTACAGAACATACAGATCACTGCTGCTCCTACAACAGCGGGGACAGGGGCTGATGTGCCTGACTGAATGAGGGAGATGAGTGACCCCGGCTCCAGCACCAGCAGCTCCGCCTGCTCCCCAGGGGCCAGCAGCAGCCGCGCAGGGAGTGTGAGCGTGCGGAGGCTGAAGGCTCCCCCAGGGCAGGTGAGGGGAGATACCGGGGAAGGGAGGAGGACGGGGCGGGGGGCTAGTAACACCCGGCGCCCGTTGGTTTACCAAGGCATCAGGCCTGAGCCACGTGAGCCCCCCTGACACTCACAGACGCTTGCGGCGTCCAGCGGCAGAACTGGGCACTGCAGGACGGAGGTTCCCAGGGGGGTGTCTGGGACTGGAGATCTCGGCTGGTGACATTCGGTTGCACAGTCCAAGCAGCGGCTGCCCAGAGTGCTCACTCCCGGAGCTGGGAGCCGCTCACACGCCAGAGGCCGTGCGGGAGCAGCCTGGGGGTGGGGGTCTCCCAGCGGAGCAGGGTGGGGCTGGCTCCCAGGGTCGAGGGCTGGAGTGACCGAGCAGCTCACCGGCCGGATAACACCAGGGGAAAGTCACAGGCTGGTTTGTGGTTCTGTGTTTATTACAGATCTGGAGATTAACAGGATGCAAGTAGCACAAACAGCTGCATCGGTGTGTCCCCTCCCCCGCCTGGTGCTGAGCCCCCCGACCCCCTACTCGTGGGGCTGGGTGGGGCACCACCAGCTGGAGGGAGGGCTGTGGGGGGGCTATAAGCCGAGTCCGTGCTCTGGGGGAGAATCACTCTGTCACCCCCTGGTGGCCGATGCTTCTTGCCCCGTCTCTCCAGTGACTCCCCCTGGGTTCACGCTATGCCGGAGGGTGGGGGGCTCCCCTGCACTCCAGGGGCGCTGCCCGTGGGGCTCCTGGCTGACATCAATGGCAGCGTACAGGACGGGCTCGGGGGCAGGAGACGCCCCACCCCGCTTGGCCTGCAGCACCTGGCCATCCAGTTCCGTGTAGGTGAGTCCCTCGGGGTCGGGCTCCAGGGGCTGGGCGGGGAGAGAGACACTGTGTGTGTGTGTGTTTGTGCCAACACCAACACACACACACACCAGACAGTCCTGATCCCATTCCCAGCCACCAGGGGGCAGCGATTCTCCCCCCAGTCTCCCCCCCACACCCTGCTGAACAGTTGCTCTGACAGTCTCTGTCCTGTCCAGCAGGGGGCTCCTGAGAGCTGCTCTTTCCCCCCCCACCCCCAGGGAATCCAGTAACACCCCCCCACCCCCATCACCCACTCCACCCCACAGAGCCCCATGGGGCAGAGATCAGGGAAATTCCCTGCCCCCGGCACCTGCCCCCCATGGAATTGCGCTGACCCTCCCCAAATCTTACACAAATGCAAACATTTGGAGGACAGTTTGGGGTGGGGGGGTCGAGGTGAGTGGGGGGGGTGCAGGCTCAGGTTCTTATTCTCTGTTCTGGGTCTCCCGCCCCTCTCGGGGGGGAGCCCCATTGCTGATCCCCAGCTCCAGTGTCTGCCCTGAGGGGGGACGGGAGTGGGGGGGAGGCAGATCATGGCTTTAGTGGGACCTGTGCAGGGCCGGATGGTGGGGAGGGGAGGCTGGATGGTCCATTGGTGCTGGAGGGGTGGGGGGGCTTGAGGATTGGGGGGCACTTACCAGGACATCCAGTTGCTTCCGTTTGCCTAGGAGGGCATCTGAGGAATAGAGACACCCCCCGGTGAGTGGCTGGACCCAGATCAGGGCCCTGGGCCCAGCCCCCCACCCCCCATCTGAGCCCTTCGCAGACTGGCCTGCCTGCCCCGCAGCACACTGGGGTGGGGCAGGGTCACTAGGGGAAACTAAGGCACAAAGCGGGGAAGGGGTGTCCCCCAAAGGCACACAACGAATCAGGGCTGCACCCCATATCAGCATGCCCCCCCACCAGGGTGTGGCCTGCTCTGCCAGGGGGAGCCCCCCCCCCCCCCGATGCTGAGCCTGGATACCCTAGAGACAGGTCCCTGCCCCCTGCACCACAGCGCCCCCTAGT
>NC_059086.1:33853366-33909184 GCF_020497125.1 Mauremys mutica | reverse complement strand
GCTATTTTCAACAGCTTTTTTTTTTCTTTTTTAAGTTGTTTAAAAGGAAGACAGTGATATTGCATTGGCAAATTCCCCATAGAAACAAAGAGTGGAACAAAAAAATAATAAAGGCACCTTAACTTTCCTCATTTATGGAGGACAGTCTTATAATATGCATCCAGATCTCCTCCAATCACACAAGCTGAACATTGTTCCACTTTACTGCAGTTCTGTAACCATATGGGAACCAATCCTGTCTGTGTGCTGTGCACATCCAAAATTCCTCCTGAATGACCCACCCTGGGAGCGAGTTACCAGTGACCCAGGGCTGGGGCAGAAGGGGGGTGCAGTGCAGGTGGGGGAGGAAGGGACAGAACCCAGGGCTGGGGCAGCAAGGGTGTGTGTGGGGAGCACTGATGGGCGGGAACGGGGGTGCACAAAGCTGGTGCAGCACGGTGTGTGTGTGTGTGTGTGTGTGTGTGTGTGAGCGAGCCCAGGGCTGTGGTGCCAGGGGGTGTGGGTGGCAGGGTAGAGCCAAGGGCTGGGACGGCAGGGGGTGCAGGTGGGGGGGAGAGCCCAGGGCTGGGGCGGCAGAGGGTGCAGGTGGGGGGGCGAGCCCAGGGCTGGGACAGCAGGGTGCTGCAGGGGGTGGGGAGCCCAGGGCTGGGGTGGGGGCAGCCAAATTTTATTTTGCTTGGGGCGGCAAAAAACCTAGAGCCGGCCCTGCATGCAGTCGGGTCCTGAGCTACGTCTGGGTGAACCCCCTGCCCCCAAGCCCTATGGGCAGGCAATGCCAACCCTGGTAGGGGACAGACTTCTACAGAGACCGAATGACGGATGGACTGAATTGGGGCGGGGAGGAGGTGGGAGGCTGTGTCTCCCCTGTTTAACTCCTGTCTCTTGTTGAAAGCAGAACGTGAATTTCTCAAACCCACCATCTGGGTGAGCCCCAGCAGGGTGGTGGCGCTCGGGGGAAACCTCACCATCCGCTGTGAGGGTCGGCAACGATCCATGAAGTTCTTTCTGCGTAAAGCTGGACACCCGAACCCGCAGGTGCAGACGGTGCCTGATGGGCCTGTGGCTGAATTTCCCATCACCGGTGTCGGCCGGGAAGATGGAGGGAGCTACACCTGCGACTATCACTCCATAGCGGAACAGAGTCGCTGGTCATATCTGAGCGACCCCGTCGAGATCATTGTAGGAGGTGGGGGAGGGGCCCAGCTCAGCGTCCCAGATCGTAGCCCCACACCCAGCCAGACTGTCACGGGCTCTCTGCAGCAATGGGATGCTTAGAGCCAGGCTCTGCCCTGAGCCCAGCAGAGGGGACGCCCTGCCAGGGAATGGGGATGGAGCCACTGGCGGTTCCCCCAGACAGGGGGGAGAAGCAGCCACTGGAGATTTGGGACAGAGGAAAGGGAGATCCCTGCCCCCAGGGGGAGCTGCAGAGCAGGGGGGCCTTTTCCAGGCAACACATCAGTTAGGGGGTGATCGGCAGAGCTGAACATTATAAACCTCAGTGTATAGTAGAGACTTGCACAGTCCCCTACAAGTCAGTGGTGGTGCTGTGCACAGAACCCAGGAGTCCTGGCCCCCATCCTCCCTGCTCTCTCCACTAGACCCCACTCCCATCCCAGAGCCGGGCAGAGAACCCAGGAGTCCTGGCTCCCAGCCCTCCCTGCAGAGAAGCCAGGGAGTGACTGGACCCTGGAGACTGGCCTGGCCTGTCACCCGCCAGGGAGCAGAGCTCTGGGCCCCAGGGGCTGGGGTGGCTCCATGTCTCATGCTCTGAGCCCAGGGCTGAGGGGAAACTCTGGCCCCTGTGGAAAGGGATCCAGGAGCCCGTCCCCAGGGCCGCGGGTCTGACCCACCACTGAGGCCGTGTGGTGAGGACGGGCCCCAGGAGTGAGTGACGGGGCCTGTGTCTCACGGCCTGTCTGCTTCCCACTGCAGAGCCCAGCTACCCCAAACCCAGCATCTCCCTGAGCCCCAGCTGGGGGGTCTCCCTGGGGGGAGCCATGGCCATCCAGTGTCGGGGGCAGCACCAGGGCGTGCGGTTCGTGCTGAATAAAGAGCGATGCCATTTCCCACCTGTGGATTCGGATGGGTTGGAGGCTGAGTTTCCCATCAGCAACGTGAGCCGGGAGGACGGCGGGAGCTACAACTGCTCCTATCACAGCAGGTCGGAGCCGTTCAACGTGTCGGACCCCAGTGACCCCGTGGAGCTGGTGGTGAGAGGTGAGGGGCCTGGCTCGGCGTCCCCGTTCCCAGCCCCACCCCCAGCCAGACCCTCACGGGGGCTCGGTGCCAATGGGACGCTCAGAGCCAGGCTCTGCCCTGAGCCCTGACCCCGCAGAGGGGACGCCTGGCTGGGGAGCAGGGATGGTAACTGGGGGGGTTCCCCGGCCAGGGGGGAGCAGCAGCCCCTGGAAACTCGGGGCAGGGAGGCTACTTTAACGGTGTCCCTTGTGCGTAGGAACCGTGAGTCGCTATTTAATCCCATGATCCCATCCCCTCTGTTCTCCAGGCCCCGCCCCAGGCAGTGCCCCGGCCGGGGCTGAATGAGGCAGGGGCTGCAGGAGAAGCAGTGACTTGGTGGACACGGTGCTGGGATGGGACCCAGGAGATCTGGCCCGGCCCCTGGCACGGCCACAGATTCTGTGTGATGGGAGCACGTCACAGTTTTCAAAAGTGTCCTTCATTGTGGGGGTCCTCAATCTTGGGTCATCTCAGACCAAGCGCCCCAAAACCGAGACATCCACAGTTAGTGGAGATCTCTGCAAATGCTGCCTCAATAGCGCTGGATTCCTTGTGTTGGGGGAGCATGTAGGGTCCCTGCCATGGTCAGGGCCCCTTTGTTCCAGGTGGTGCATAAACACAGAATGAAGAGACAGTCCCTGCCCCTGGGAGCTCACTGAGGAAAGTGAATCTGTCTGTGCCTCAGTTTCCCCCTCTACAATGGGGAAAAAGATGCCTTGCTGCCTCCCAGGGGGGCTGATTCCCTTTCTTTGTGGGGCTCAGGACCTGTGGTGTCAGGCTCCAGAAAGCAGCCTCTGAGTTGCCCTGTGCTCAAGGGGAAGGGGGCGGATGCAGTGAATGAGGCAGGGGCCACACACGGCATATGAGGACCCCAAGCGCTAGGGAGCCGTGGCTCGGTGTCTGTGGGGCTGGGAGCCCAGCTCGCAGGTCTGGGATTCTGGGTCAGGGGTGTCACAGAGTCCCCGGGCGATGCTCTGGACCTGCTCCCCACAAAAACCAGGCAGGACTTTGGGGAGCCTCCTCTCCCTTGGAGCAGACTGTCTCCAGGGCAAGAAGCTCACACGGCTTCACCTCCTGGGTCTCTCCTTGGAGCATTCAGCATCCTCTGCCCCTCCGTGCGCGTCCCACAGCGAGTCCGCCCTGGCGGGGTCCTGGGGAAGCCACTGGGTCCTGCACCCCCACTTCGCAGTCAGACGTGACGCTCAGCCAGCCAGTAACACAGAGGTTTATTTGATGACAGGAACATGGTCTAACACAGAGCTTGTAGGTACAGAGAACCAGACCCCTCAGCCAGGTCCATTCTGGGGCCCAGTGAGGCAGACCCCCACGTCTGCCCTCACTCCTCGTCCCCAGCCAGACCCAAACTGCAACCCCCTCCAGCCCCTCCACTGGGCTTTGTCTCTTTCCTGGGCCAGGAGGTCACCTGATCACTTTGTTCTCCCACACCTTTAGCATCCCTTTGCAGAGGGGAAGGGCCCGGGCCATTAGCTGCCAGGAGACAGAGGATCGGCCATAACTGAGGCACCCACACAGTATTCAGAGGAAACATTTAGAACAGCCCCACTTTGTCACAGGGGGACTCTGCGATCTGGGAGAGAATCTCTACCAGGGGGCCCCTGGATCTGTCCGTGGCTGGGGCCGGCCGAGGAATCATAGAAGATTAGGGTTGGAAGAGACCTCAGGAAGCCACTGGGTCCTGCACCCCCACTTCGCAGTCAGACATGACGCTCAGCCAGCCAGTAAAACAGAAGGTTTATTGGACAACAGGAACACAGGCTACAGCAGAGCTTGTGGGCACAGCCAGGACCCCTCAATCAAGTCCTTCTGGGGGTTCAGGAAGCTTAGTTCCCAGCTTGGGATTCCCTGAATTCCAACCACCCAGCCCCAAACCGAAACTGAACTAACTCCCTCCAGCCGGCCCCTTCCTTTGTCCAGGTTCCCGGGCAAAGGTGCTGACACCCCACCCCCCTGCCTAGCTTAGGTTACAGGCTGAGCACCTGTCCCTCTCCTAAAGTCCTCCCCGGCTCTCCCATCCCCCACACAGACAGTCCCTACTCCTTCACAGGAGGTTCCAGTCCAAGCCCCTGCTCAAAGCAGGACCAGTCCATGTATCGTCTGTGTCCAGGGCAGGCCAGAAGCAGGGAATGATGCAGGGGCCACACACGGCATATGAGGATCGCAGGAACTAGGGAGCCGCAGCTCGGTGACTGTGGGCTGGGAACCCAGCTCGCAGGGCCGAGATTCTGGTTGTGGGGAACTCTGGGACCTGGGAGCAGGGGCGGCTCTAGAAATTACGCCACCCCAAGCAGGGCGCTGCGCCGCTCGCGCCGCCCTTCCCTGGTTCCGCGGCCGGGGCAGAAGTGCCTGTGGACGGTCCCGTGGTCCCGCGGCTCCGGTGGAGCATCCGCAGGCATGCCTGCGGGAGCTCCGTCCGAGCCACGGGACCAGTGCACCCGCCGCAGTCATGCCTGCGGGAGCTCAAGCGGAGCCGCGGGAAGAGGGGACCCTCCGCAGTCATGCCTGCGGCAGGTCTGCTCGTCCCGCGGCTCCGGTGGACCTCCCGCAGGCATGACTGCGGAAGGTCCGCCGGAGCCAAATGCCGCCCTAGCAGGACAATGCCGCCCCACGCGCCTGCTTGGCGCGCTGGGGTCTGGAGCTGGCCCTGCCTGGGAGAGAATCTCTGTCCAGGCCCCGCTGGATCTGCCTGTGTCTAGGTCAGCCCAGGGAGGCCGAGGCTGGGTGGGTGCCCAGGTCTGGCTCTCAGTGTCTGTCTCCTGTGCGCAGATCCCAGCTTATCCAGACCCTCCATCTCCCTGAGCCCCACCGGGGTCACCGCCCCAGGGGCAGACGTCACCATCCGGTGTGAGGGGCAGCGCCGGGACGTGAGGTTCTTCCTGCACAAGGCTGGAGACCTGAACCCACAGCAACACATGGACCCTTCTGGGGCCGGGGCCGAGTTCCGCATCCCCAGCGTGGGCCGGCAGCACGGAGGGAGCTACAGCTGCAGCTACCGGCCCCGGTCAGAGCCCTTCGTCTCCTCAGAGCCCAGCGACCCCGTGCAGCTGGTGGTAGCAGGTGAGGGGCCCGGCTCAGTGTCCCTGTTCCGATCCCCACACCCAGCTAGACCCTCCAGGGCTCTGCACCAATGGGATGCTCAGAGCCAGGCTCTGCCCTGAGCCCTGGGCCCAGCAGAGGGGATGCCCGGCCAGAGACAGGGGAGTCACTGGGAGTGGGAGGTTCCCCAGCCATGGGGGAGAAGCAGCCACTGGAGATTTGGGGCAGAGGAAGGGGGGATCCCTGCCCCCAGGGGGAGCTGCAGAGCAGGGGGGGCCTTTCCCAGGCAACACATCAGTTAGGGGGCCATGGGCAGAGCTGAAGGTTTTAAACCTCAGTGTATAGTAGAGACTTGCACGGTCCCCTACAAGTCAGTGGTGGTGCTGTGCACAGAACCCAGGAGTCCTGGCCCTCATCCTCCCTGCTCTCCCCACTCCCCTCCTAGAGCCGGGGACAGAACCCAGGAGTCCTGGCTCCCAGCCCTCCCAGCAGAGAAGCCAGGGAGTGAATGGACCCTGGAGACTGGCCTGGCCTGTCACCCGCCGGAGAGCAGAGCTCTGGGCCCCAGGGGCTGGGGTTGCTCTGTGTCTCATGCTGTGAGTCCAGGGCTGAGGGGAAACTCTGGCCCCTGTGGAAAGGGATCCAGGAGCCCGTCCCCAGGGCCGCCAGGTCTGACCCACCACTGAGGCCACGTGGTGAGGACGGGCCCCAGGAGTGAGTGACGGGGCCTGTGTCTCACGGCCTGTCTGCTTCCCTCTGCAGAGCCCAGCTACCCCAAACCCAACATCTCCCTGAGCCCCAGCGGGGGGGTCTCCCTGTGGGGAGCCGTGGCCGTCTGGTGTCGGGGGCAGCACCAGGGCGTGCGGTTCGTGCTGAATAAAGAGCGACGCCATTTCCCACCTATGGATTCGGACGGGTTGGAGGCTGAGTTTCCCATCAGCAACGTGAGCCGGGAGGACGGTGGGAGCTACAGCTGCTCCTATCACAGCAAATCGGAGCCATTCGCCGTGTCGTACCCCAGCGACCCCGTGGAGCTGGTGGTGAGAGGTGAGGGGCCCGGCTCAGCGTCCCCGTTCCCAGCCCCACCCCCAGCCAGACCCTCACAGGGGCTCGGTGCCAATGGGACACTCAAAGCCAGGCTCTGCCCTGAGCCCTGACCCCGCAGAGGGGACACCCGGCTGGGAAGAGGGGATGGAGTCACTGGGGGGTCCCTAGCTAGGGGGGTGCAGCAGCTGCCTGAGATTAGGGGCCGAGGGAGGGGGGGACCCCTTCCCCCCCGTAAGTTTCCTCTAAGCTGCCGTGGCCAGGGAGAGGCACCTCTCCCCCGGCCCCGGGCTGCTGCGGCAACAGAGGGCTGGGGGGAGTCCTCTCTCCCCGCTGCAGCCCTGGGGCAGCCTGCATCCCACACCCCTGATCTCCAGCCCCACCCCAGAGACCCCACCCCCAGCCGGAGCCCTCACCTCCCCCGCACCCCAACCCTCTGCCCCACCCCCGTCACACATCACCTCTCTGTGCACACAACAAAATTCATTCCGCACATGGATGTAAATAATTAGCAGGAACACGGCCCTGCCCCCAGGGGGAGCTGCAGAGCAGGGGCCTTTCCCAGGGGGATGCTCCCCCGGCTGCCCCGGCTCTGGGGATGCACAGAGGAATCGGGCCCAGGGGCTGCCCAGCCGGCCCCGCCCCCAGCCTGTGACGGCCTTCCAGGGCCGGCTGTGTGATGCCCACCTGGGCTGGGGGCTGTCGGGTTACAGAGCAGTGGGAGCCGCACACGTTGGCTGCTCAGAAGCAGCCTGGAAACAGCTGCTGTGGGGAGACCCCCAAGGATTCCCGGGCAGGGGAAGTGGGGGAGCTCGAGCCTGGGGTGGGATTTTTTTGTGGTGGGGAGAGAAAGAAACCAGCGGGGGACAGCAGCCAGCAGCTCCTCCCCAGCCCCAGCGCTGCTGGCGGAAATTTCTGGTAGAGTTTGGAGGGAGGCTGCCCAGCGCCGGGGAGAGACACCATGTCATGGGATCTTACCCCCACTTTGAGCTTGTGGGTTCAAAGATGGGGACCCGCATGTATTCTGCCACCATGTCCTAGGTCTCACCCCCACTTTGAGCTTGTGGGTTCAAAGATGGGGACCTGACTTGGTTTTCCTCTAAACTAAAATCCTAGTTTAGATCTAGTAAGCTGCCACCACTCAATCAAGAAATGTGGATTGAGACACAGTCCTTCCCCAAAATCCTAGGGGATTCCAAGAGCCCCAAATCCATGGCGTTCTTACACCCAGGAGAAACAAACCATTCCCCCTGCTTCCTCCCCCCTCCCTTTTCCTAGGAGAGATACCGGGATCTAACTACAGAGGGATACCTCCCCCTTCTCTTTCCCTGAGAATCCACCCAAGGAAAGACCAAACAAGTCCTTAATAGAAAAGAATTTATTAAGAGAACAAAGAGAAAATACAGAATTTCTATGAGCCCAAGCTGGACACTCATAGGGGATAACCTTATCAATCTCTGGAGAGAATTCCCCCTCCCCCCTTTCTCAGTAAAAGCAATAACAGCAAACAGGAATAAAGCATTTCCTTTAGCAAACACACAATTGCAAATATAGAAATCAAATCATAAGACTAATTCGCCTTCCTAATTAATACTCACTATTAATTAGTAGAAACTACTCCAGGAGAACTTGGAGACATGACTGGTGTCTTTTAGATTCAAAAGAGTTCTCACACAGACAAAGGCTTCCCTCCACAGAGATTTGAAAAAATCTTATCTCTGATTGGTCCTCTGGTCAGGTGGTCACCAGGTACTACATGTTAACCCTTTACAGGTAAAACAGACCTTAACCCTTAACTATCTGTTTATGACACACCAGCAGCCAGCGAGGTACCAACCAGCACCAGAAATGCAGGGACCCAGCCAGCGGGAGCCAGTGGAAAGGGACCCGGTGGCCGAGCTGTGTCATCGAAGGGGCCAGGCACAGAGCTGGCAGGGGAAAGTCCCGTTGAGAAGGGGCAGAGATGGCAGGAACAGGGGGAGGCAGAGAGAGGAAAGACAGAGGCAGGAGGGGGAAAGTTAAAGGAGGAACCGGGCAGTAAATTGTTAGAAAACCTTCAGCTGCAGCAACAGGAAGAGAGAATTTGTCCGAGAGCAAAGGGACTCTAGAAAAAGCAGCGGAGGGACAGTTGTGGCATTGAGAAGCCGACCCATCGCCTGGGGAAATCGCTGCAGGTGTCTGAGCTGGAGCTCGGAGCAGCAAACAGAGACGGCACAAGGGGAGGGCTCAAGATACAACAAACCAGCCTAGGGACAGAGAAGCCGCGACGGGTCCGTAGCACGGTGGGTTCTGGCCTAGTGCCTGGGACGCTCCAACTCCAGCTCCTGGGGCTCCATGAATGTAAATTGTTGCCCATGAAGTGGGTTTAATTCAGCCAATGGCAGTTACTGGTCAGGCAGCTCAGCAATAGTTCCCAGTGTGACCCTCCCCAGCAGTTCCTGCCACACCAGCGAACTCTGATCCACTTGTGATCGTTCCCCACTGAACTGATTTCTCCTTCCCCAGCCGATGGTGATAAAACGCAATTGGCCTCTAGGTCCCCTCGGCCTCTCCTTGCCCTGCCCAGCCACCCCTCCATGCATAGGTGGCAGGTGATATGTTTGTGCGGTGCCGGGCTCCAGGAATATTCAGGGCCGGGTGCCCTGCTCCAGCAATAGTTAGAGCTGGGTCTCTCCCCCGGGCCTGCCTGGATCGGGCCCCGGCCCCCGCGGGCCTCCCCCGCGCCACATCCCTGCCTCGAGCAGGTGCCTGCCTCCTCCCCCTCCCCCTGCCGCGCTGCGTCCCTGCCTGACAAAAAGCAGCCACATCTCTCCCATGCCTGCTGGAGCTGTCTGTCTGCTGCCCTAGGGTCCTAGTGCCTGCCCCCAATAATGGCCGGGCAGGCTGCCCTTACCCTGCCCTTCCGCCCTCGCCCTGAGCCTTCCCAACGCCCCAAACCCGTCATCCCCAGCCAGAGCCCTCATCCCCCCGCACCCTAATCCTCAGCCCCAGCCCTGAGTCCCCCCACATCATGAGCCCCACAGCCCTCACCCCACACCCCAAACCTCTGCCCTAGCCCTGAGCCCCCTCCTGCATCATGAACCCCTCATCCCCCAACCCCAGCCAGAGCTCTCATCCCCCCCGCACCCTAATCCTCAGCCCCAGCCGTGAGCCCCCCGCACCATGAACCCCTCATCCTCAGCCCCACAGCCCTCACCCCTGCACTACCTCCTATCCCCAAACTCCCTCCCTGAGGGTGCACCTCTCACGCCTTCCTATGTCCCCACCCCCAGCCCAGAGCCTGCACCCAAACTCCATCCCAAAGCCTGCACCCTGCACCCCTCCTGCACCCTAATCCTCAGCCCAGGATCTGCACCCCAGACCTCCCCCCCAAAGCCCCCTCCCAGAGCCTTAGGCAGGTGGGGGCGGAATTTGGGGGGGTGGAGTTGGGGGGCGGGTTCTGGGCACCACCAAAATTTCTACAAACTTGCCACCCATGTCTCCATGGGCTCCTTGCAGATGGATCCACGCCATTGCCCTGCTGAGGGGTGGGGGACCCCATGTCCCTTGTGTCACTAGCCCAGCTCTCTCGGTCTTGGATTCAGGGGAAAAGCATCCAGGAGACTCTCCCTGCAGGCCCCAGTATCGGCCTCGTCACTGGGGCCCTGACTGTGCCGGGGTCTGTGTCTCACAACCTGTCTCCTCCTACCCTGTGGAGCTGGTGGTAGCAAGTGAGGGGCCCAGCCCGGCACCTCGGCTCCCAGCCCCACCCCCAGCTAGATCCCCGGGGGCTCGCACCGATGGGCCACTCAGAGCCAGGCTCTGCCCTGAGCCCTGGGCCCAGCAGAGGGGATGCCCAGCCGGGGACGGAGTCACTGGGGGGTCCCAGCCAGGGCAGAGCAGCCTTCTACCCTGCACATGGTCTGACGCTCCCTGGTCACCGCGGTGTCGGGCGCCTGCCAGTCGAGCATTAAGCGCCATGGCCCCGTCTGTCCCGGGCGGGTCGTTCTCTCTCGTCCTCTCCCCGGGGGAGGTCTGTGCCCACCACGGAGGGGCTGGTCTGGGGGGTTTGGGGGGTCAATGGCCGCACTGCCCCGGGTCGATAACGGAGCAGGCCGGCCGGGGGAGGGCGCCTGGCCTTGGAGCTGGAGGTGGGGAGGTTTGGGGGGCCCTTGGCTGCTGGGGGAGCTCGTTCTGCAGCCTGGGCCCGGCCCCAGGGGAAGTTCTGTCCCCTGCCCAGAGGAGCGTGACCCTGATTGTGGCCGGGCCGGAGGCAGGGAGCCGGCACCCCGGGGTCACCCCAGAGCTGTGGGCTGTTGTCGGGTGTCTTCCCTGCAGCTGGGGGCTGGCGGGCGGCACTCGGGTTAGCTCTGATGGAGCTGAAAACAGCAATGGAGCCGTGGCCGGGCAGGACTAGCCGCTCGCGTGTGCACCCGGTGCCCTGGGCGGCTTGTCCTCGAGCGCCCAGCCCGGCCCCACGCACCCGGCACTCGTCTCACCCTGCAGCCGGAGCCGGGAACACGCTGGGCTCAGCCCTCGGGCACCTTGGAGATCAGGGCAGAGACCTCGGACTTGAGTCTGTCTGCGGGAAGCTGATGCAGGGAGCGGGGGCTGGGCGTGGTGCCCTCGTGACAGCCGGGGCTGGGGAGGAGCTGCTGCAGCTAGCTTGGCCGTGCCCACGTGCCACCAGGACAGACCCAGCGCAGTGAATGAGGCAGGGGCCACACACGGCATATGAGGTTCCCAAGCACTAGGGAGCCACGACTCCACGTCTGTGGGGCTGGGAGCCCAGCTCGCAGGGCCGGGATTCTGGATGGGGGGAACTCTGGGATCGGGGAGAGAATCTCTGCCACGGGGGCCCCTGGATCTGTCCATGGCTGGGGCCGGCCAGGGAGGCCAGGGCTGGGTGGGTGCCTGGGTCTGGCTCTCACAGCCTGTCTCCTGTGCGCAGATCCCAGCTTACCCAGACCCTCCATCTCCCTGAGCCCCACCGGGGTCACCGCTCCAGGGGCAGACGTCACCATCCGGTGTCAAGGGCAGCACCGGGATGTGAGGTTCTTCCTGCACAAGGCTGGAGACCTGAACCCGCAGCGACACATGGACCCTGCTGGGGCCGGGGCCGAGTTCCGCATCCCCAGCGTGGGCTGGCAGCATGGAGGGAGCTACAGCTGCAGCTACCGGCCCCAGTCAGAGCCCTTCATCTCCTCGCAGCCCAGCGACCCCGTGGAGCTGGTGGTAGCAGGTGAGGAGCCCGGTTCCACGTCCCAGCTCCCAGCCCCAGACCCAGCTGGGCCCTCAGGGGGTCTCAGAGCGAGTCTGGGCTGTCGGTCTTAGCGCCCCTGGTTTGATTCAGCCCCGGTTGGCAGACAAGCTCCCCTGGAGCTCTACAGACACAGGGACGTTCCTCCTACCAAATAGGAACAGCCGCGCCCAGACCTGCTCCACAGTGACTCCAGGTGTGAATGGCACCTGGCTGGGGCAGGGACTGTCTCTGTGTCGTGTGTCCGTACAGCTCCGAGCACACGGGGGAGCTGGCCCAGGACAAGGGCTCCTGGTAATTAATACTAGTCAGTAATGATTTTGGTTCCGGTTTCCGTGGAGCCAGGCAGGGGCTGTATCTGCGCTCAAGGTCTCGCTGGGCTGATCCTCCCCATTCTGGGATCCCAGGGGCGCTGAGCCGGCCCGAATGCCTGGGTCCCGTCCTCTCCCCAGGGACGCCGGCTCAGCCTGGGGAAGAGCCACCATTGCTGGTTGTGGGGAGGAAAGTTCCCTGTATAACGAACCATAGATACCCGGGCTCCAGCTTTCTCAGCCCCGCGCTCCGCCCCTGACAGACGCTGGTTCTATTCCCGCAGGGGGAAACGACCTGACTCAGCCGGGAACGACACCGGCTTCCACCCGCCCAGGCACCGCAAGGCCAGGTACCGGGGCTGGCGGGGGGGAATCACCATCAAACCAGCCATGGAAACAGCCCCACTCTGGGGACCCCACAAATCGGGATGTTGTTCTGCCCACAGGCACCACAAAGCCACCCGTGTGGGGCACGGCTTCGTGCGTATCCCCGTGGGAGAACAGCGCCGGGAATAATGACCCCGTGTATCCCATCTGTCTGCCTGAGTTTACAGCCAGCCTGGGGGACCGGCTCAGAAGCAGGGCTCCCCCTTCGCTGGGGTGCTGCCCAGTGGGGCATTAACCCTGGAACCTCTCAGTCCAGATAGAGGTGGTGTTAACACTTGAACCCACCGATCCAGAGTGACATGCTGTTGACTCTGGCACCTAATGATGACCGTTGCGATGACAGCACGGTTACGTCTTCCGCTACTGAGCATTTCAGCAGGGCATGGCTCTCCCAATGACCTCAAAGCGTCCTCCCCAGCCAGAAGGCCCCTCCCACTGCCATCCTCCCACCCATATGATTCCTACGCAGAAGTGAGCTGAAGCTGCTGAGAAATTCCCAGGACAGGGGCAGGACCCGAGTCTGGGGGGTGCTGTAGGATCCGGGCCAGCTGGCTTCACAGGGTACGTGGGTGTTGCATCTCAGTGCTTCTCAGGGATCATGGACAGAGCCCAACAATCAATGTGATTGGTAGCAAAGTCATTTATTTCTCTCCAGCATGCTCTTATATACAATTATGGCAGGCAATCAAGCAATTGCTAATTGGTTAATAAAATACACACAGGCACAGCTATAACTTCATAGGGTAATTGTCATCCTGTACAACTTTCTGATTTATTATCCTGTTTACTGCCTACTGGCAGATGAGAACCAGCCCAAGGCCAGCATCTCACTACAGAGCTCACAGCCTAATTAGCCCGTCCTTGAAGCCTACATGCCTTAGCTTCCCACACTCCCATCTGCCAAGTTAGCAATACATTCCCACATCTCCCCCCTTTTCTCAAAATCAAAAAAAGGGGGAAAGGCATTAGCAAAACATTCCCAGCTCATAGCATTACATTACTACAATCTATCACAAACCAAAATTAAAACTCTATAAGGCCTACCTATAACCATGCAATCCTTAACACCAACAACACCAAACAAAACAAAACATAAAACACCAAAATAAAACAAAATAAAACAAATAAATGGTGTAAATTCTGCAGGGTTCCCCCCTTCTCTATTGCACACCAACCTGTGACAAATTTCTGTTACCAATTCATCCCTCATATGTCAGGTGATCAAACTGACACTGAGGGAGGGGGGGGGTCCTAGAGAAAACACACCATAAACCACATAAAAATCTTCCCTAAAACAACACAACAACAATTCTGGCCAGAAAACAAACACCACAAGACAAAACATAGAACACAAAACATAAATTATACTGTGCCAGTAAATGCATGGTATATAAATGCTATGCAGCTAGCATCAATTTTCTTTAATTATCTAAAAAACAAAAACAGATCTACCCCTACTGGGCAATCAATCATTACGTAAAATACACAAATACCCTTATTAATTTCAGGCAAAACAGGGAAATTACTTCATCAGTTAAATCATTTACAGTAATACAATTGCATCCTGGCTTGCTTCTGGATTCAAAGCTATTGACAGCTTAAAGTTTTTTACTTTTAACTTCTACTTTTAAACACTGAAGGACAACATCACCACTTATATGCCCTTAAGCCTAATACAATTTCAATTACATAGCACTATATACATTCTTCAGCTAATACAACAAAATTGTTTATAACCAAACAATTGCAAACTAATTTCTTTGCCTAAATTTATTTACAAACATTTCAAAAACACCAAAAACTTTACTCTTTAGCATCTTTACAAAATTCAACTGCTATTCCCTCTAGCAACCACAGAATTAACTTTTTACTCTCCTTAAAAATTACTAGCTTGTCTTCAACAGCCACTTACTAATCCAAATCACCATTCCAAATATTCTCCTGAATATTTGAAATCCCCATGCTTGTGCTTAATTACCTTTTCTATCCACTACACCCTCAAAGGTTTCCAACCAGTTTTCCAATCTTGTTGTCTGTTGCCTGCCCGCCTGGGCCCAATCCTTTTTTCCTTTCCAAGTTCTCTGTCTATTGCCTGCCCGCCTGGGCCCGATCCTTATTTCCTCTTGCTAAACCGTTCCTTTCATGAACACTAACTTATTCCACTATCAATTTAGCTAGGAGGGTGTACTTCTTAACTAGCCCCTACCCTTCTGGTATTCTGTGAACAGTCATCTGTACTTTCCCACCGTGGGGGCTACATTCTCAAGCATATAACTTTAAATACAACAACTACTTTCAGCCTATCTATTTTAATATAGGCTACATCTAGTATCAAGCAGTCTTACAACTGCCAATAATCAGCACATAACACAAAATTTACAAAGATCTAATAAGGCTAACAAAAGCACTTTACATAAAAGTACTTAGGGTCACATAAATTCAAAGCCATTCTTCCAAATTACCTAAATTTATGCCTAGTAACCTAGAACTCCCCCTTTGAGAATACTCAACAAACCTTTTGGCTGAGTTTTCTCAAACTTTAAAAACAAAAAGCTATCAAGCTCTAAAAAGCTGGGGTAATTAATTCCACATTCATCCTCCCAAAGAACCCGGCAGGATTCGGTATGAGAGAGCCTTCACCCACCCTAACCGGTCCCCATGCTGGGGAGGAGCACTGCAAATATTTACACTTCCACCCAGACAGTGTCCAGGTATGTCTCTACAACCCCAGATCAAATGGCACTCCTAATATATCTGTAAGGGCAGTGGGCCATCCCGGTGCTCAAAATCACTTTGAATGGCCATCAGCTGGTTATTCAGGATATTAAACATACTAACTCCCACTGCAATACTTTCCCAGCCTCAGTAATAGCCCATACCATCTCTGCCAATAGCTTCTAAATCCTAAAACTAATGGCAGAAATGACATGTAACTCACCAACTCCAGCCTGTACTTGGGTTGGCGGAGCTCCAACAATAAAAAACTAAATAAGGGCAATATCATTTACAATCCAATTAAAAAGGGCAATACATACTAAAAAATTTATCCAAAACACAGGGCGCAGCCTGTAGAATAAATCCCAAAATCCAATTAACATCACATTTCTCAGCAGGAGTCCCAAATTTCTTCCTGCCAGTGTACAATTCTTTGTTTCTTCACCAGGGTCAGTTCTCAATGTTCTTTTAGTTAGGAATTTCTGGGCTTTGGCAATGTCAGTAATGTGAGCGTTTTTTCTTCTTTTCCACCACTGTCATGGTTCAGCTTCTACGGGGGATATTACCAGGACATCATCCTGTAGTGGTTTTGCTTCTTTCAAAAAAAAAATCCAATAACACAATGGGGGCTGCAAGTGGACAAGGTAGAGGTTAGCCAGCACGTCACCTTGTCCCTTTTTTCCTGCTGTTTAAAAGCACAATGGAGCTAGAAAAAAATAGGCCAATCATCAGTAGCAGAATTCTCCTGATGTGAAGGGGTCTTTTTGCAGTAAAAATCATGGATCCAAGCAGTCAGTCTTCTGGTTCCAAGAAGTGGCAGGGCTGCTAGGATCTTTGGGCAGCTCTTCCATACCTGTGAAAGGAGACAGCTAACACATTCCGTTAGTGCCTGGTAGGGTTTTGCAGCTCTCACAGCTTTTTGGGCCCAGTCAAGCCCCCCTTAGTCTTGGCTGTCCACCAAGTCTTAGCTGAGCGGCGTGTCCTTGACCGGGGCCAGAAAGATTTCTTCGGTTAACTCATTCTGTTCTTTTTCCTTCCCTGCTTGGCTTCTTTTGATCTGTGCATCCTGTGTCAGAACACCCAGCTGTTGCTGCTCATACCGGAGAAGCATAACGGTTTTCCCGGCACTGTCCCAAGCTCAGACCAGCCAGCGTAGGATGCCTTCTCCAGGTTCCTGCCAAAACAACTTACTTGCTTGTAGGTCCAAACGACCTCCGGGGCCACGGCACGAGCCTCTGCCTGCGCCGTGCACTCCAAAGTCTTCCCGTTCAGGGCTCGCTTCCAGCAGAGCACCTCCTCGTCCTGTGCCCGAAGGGTGGTCAGGAGGGGCCTCTCCAGCTCCCCCTCTTTCCTTAATAAGTGAGGTAGTGCAGCAGGGGAGATTCTTTCCCCCTGTCGGTTCATAATGTGCAATAAAGGCTTCTGTGTTATCTTTTCTTCAGCTGATACAGCGGTACTCATAACTTAGCCGCTCTCCTCTGGGCTCAGGTGCGCCTCTTTTTTCGGACGCCCTGCGGCTTCTAGCCGCTCACCTCTGAGCTCAGGTGCGCCTCTCCTTTCGGACGCCTGGGGGCTTCTCCAGCACTCCCCGCCGCGACTTATAGCCGCTCTCCTCTGGGCTCAGGCGTGCCTCTCTTTTCGGACGCCCTGCGGCTTCTAGCCGCTCACCTCTGAGCTCAGGTGCGCCTCTTTTTTCGGACGCCCGGGGGCTTCTCCAGCACTCCCCACCGCAGCTCCCCCGCCTGGGTCAGGCCACCAACACTATCATCATTCGATTCGAATCACGTCGGGGTCACCATTTGTTGCATCTCAGTGCTTCTCAGGGATCATGGACAGAGCCCAACAATCAATGTGATTGGTAGCAAAGTCATTTATTTCTCTCCAGCATGCTCTTATATACAATTATGGCAGGCAATCAAGCAATTGCTAATTGGTTAATAAAATACACACAGGCACAGCTATAACTTCATAGGGTAATTGTCATCCTGTACAACTTTCTGATTTATTATCCTGTTTACTGCCTACTGGCAGATGAGAACCAGCCCAAGGCCAGCATCTCACTACAGAGCTCACAGCCTAATTAGCCCGTCCTTGAAGCCTACATGCCTTAGCTTCCCACACTCCCATCTGCCAAGTTAGCAATACATTCCCACACGTGGGGCCTGAGGTACATCCCCCCACACACCCTGCCCCGACCCCAGTACAGCCCTCTGCCATTGGGAGTGAACCCCCGACCACTATTACCCAGAATCCCCTCTGCTCCTGTCCCTCCCCACTAGCCCCATAGACTGTTCTGCTGTGGGTCCCTGGGCCCTCAAGGGGGAGGGGCTGGGGCAGCAGGTACTGAACCAGCTGCTCATGGCCTGGTGCTGCTTCCCAGGGCGATCAGAACTGAAGCTGAGCATCCCCATCATCGCCGCGGTGAGCGCGTCGGCCACCGGCCTCCTCCTCCTCGTGGCCTTCCTCTGCTACAGAAGAACCCAAGGAAGTGAGTGCCCCACCCAGCGAGGGAAGGGTTAAACCCGCTGCTAAGCCGGGCTGGGAAGGGGTCACGGCTTGGATGGGAGACGGGGAAGGAAACCCAGGGGGTGGGGCAGGGCCCCAGCAGGGGGCGTCTCCCCTGGCAGGGAGAGCTGGCCCCAAAGCCCCTGGGCAGCACTAGGGGGCGCTGTGCTGCAGGGGATGTAGGCTCAATAGGGGGCCCGGGCTGCAGGGGTGGGGGTCACCAGGGGGCGCTGTGCTGCAGGGGGTGGGGTAAGGGCTCACCAGGGGGCGCTGTGGTGCAGGGGGCTGGACCTGTCTCTAGGGAATCCAGACTCAGCAGCTGGAGGGTGAGATGCTCCCCAGGCAGAGCGGTGGGGGCGGGGGATCTCCTGGGCTCCCCATCCCGGCTGCCCTATAGGGCTGGGGGGCAGGGCTGGTACACGGGATCCGGGTCAATGATGGACGATTCTGCTTCATGTCTCTGCAGAGAAAGGACGAGCCTGGATACAGACCAGGTGAGACCCCAGCTCCACTCCCCACCCCAGATCTACCTGATACAAGACACAGGACTCCTGGGTTTTCTCTCCGGGTCTGTGAAGTGACTAGGATCTAATGGTTAGATCAGGGGGGCTGGGAGCCAGGACTCCTGGGTTCTCTCCCTGGCTCGGGATGGGGAGTGGGGTCTAGTGGTTACAATAGGGGGGCTGGGAGCCAGGACTCCTGGGTTCTGTTACTATCTCTCTCTCTTTCTTTCTCCTCATAGGGAGTCCGAGCCTGCAACCACAGTCTGTAAGTGACACATGAGGGGGCAGCCATGGAGCAGGGGGGAGGGGCGGGTGTCCCCTGGCAGGGTCTGTGTCCTGTGGGGGGACATGCTGATGTAGGGTGCAGCCCTGACTCATTGTGTGCCTTTGGGGGTGGCCCGCCCCGTGCCTCAGTTTCCCCTGCTGCACTGTGGGGCTAGTGACCCTGCCCCACCCCAGTGTGCTGGGGGCAGGCGGGCCAGTCTGTGAACAGCTCAGATGGGGAGTGGGGGGCTGGGCCCAGGGCCCTGATCTGGACCCAGCCGCTCACTGGGGGGGTGTCTCTATTCCACAGACACCCTGCTGGGTGAAGGGACGCAGCTGGATGTCCTGGTAAGTTCCCCCCACTCCTCGCCCCCCCCCCACACCAATGAACCATCCAGCCTCCCCCTGCCCCACACAAGCCATCTGGCCCGGCACAGGTCCCACTAGAGCCGTGTTCTGATGCCGGCACCCCCAGACTCTGCCTGGCCCCTCCGTGCCCCCTCAGGGCAGACACGGGAGCTGGGGATCAGCATTGGGGCTCCCCCCCGCCGAGAGGGGCGGGAGACCCAGAACACAGAGAATAAGAGCCTGACCCTGCACCCCCCAACTCACCTCGACCCCCCTCAAACCTTCCTGCAAACGTTTGCATTTGTCTAAGGTTTGCGGAGGGTCAGCGCAATTCCGTGGGGGGCAGGTGCCGGGGGGCAGTTTTCCTGATCTCTGCCCCATGGGGCTCTGTGGGCTGGAGTGGGTTGGGGGGTGGGGGTGTTGCTGGGTTCCCTGGGGGTTGGGGGAAGAGCAGCTCTGGGGAGCCCCCTGCTGGACAGGACAGAGCGTGTCAGAGCAACTGTGCATGTGGGGAGGGGAGGCTGTGGGGGGCATTGCTGCCGCCTGGTGGCTGGGATCAGAACTGTCTGGTGTGCGTGTGTGTTGGTGTTCACACACACACACACACACACACACACACCCCTGGTGTCTCTCTCCCCTCCCAGCCCCAGGAGCCCGACCCCCACGCTGAGGGACTCACCTACGCCGAGCTGGACCGCCAGGCACTTCAGGCCAAGCGGGGGGGCCCGGCCCCTGCCCCCAAGCCCGTCCTGTACGCCGCCATCGATGTCAGCTAGGAGCCCCACGGGCAGCGCCCCTGGGGTGCAGGGGAGCCCCCCACCCACCCGCATAGCGTGAACCCAGGGGGAGTTATCGCAGCGATGGGGCAGGGAGTGTCGGCAACCGGGGGTAACAGAGTGATTCCCCCCCGATAATGGGCTTGGCTTATAGCCCCCCCATAACCCTCCCTCCAGTTGGTTCTGCCCCACCCAGCCCCACAGGTGGGTGGCCAGGGGGGCTCAGCACCAGGAGGGGGAGGGGATGTGCTGAGGCAGCTGTTTGTATTATTTTGCATCTTGTTAATCTCCAGATTTGTAATAAACACAGAACCGCAAACCAGCCCCCCGGCACCCCACAGCCCCCCTGTACCCGCGCCGGGAGTGTGTGTTACACTTGGGGGAGATGGGATCACTCTGGGCTGCAGCACGGGGGACCCTCGCCCAGCACTGGGATGCGACCCCTCTGGGAAGGGGTGCAGCAGCTGTCTCACCCAGAGAGTCGATGGACGCGAGCCGGGCAGGCCCGGGGACAGAGCTGGCCGAGCGGCATGGGCAGGAGAGAAGAGAACTGCCGCCCTGGAAGCAATGTAACCTGGCGCTCCAGCCTCTCAGCCCGCATGGCGCTTCCACACTGGGGCCCCAGGCCCTGCCGCTGGGTCGATCGGGGAATCCCCGCTCGCTGGGAGCAGTGTGGGGGCTATGACACAGAGCGGGGCAGTCCTGGTTCCCTCCAGCAGGGGGCGGCTGGGACACACACACACACTGACATCCCCCCTGGCAGCCCCTCCCCACACTTTGGCCCTTGCAGGGGCGGGGGAGCTGTTCTAGCAAACCCATTCCCATCCCCACTCATGCACCGAGCTCACAGGCCTCAGCTCTGGGTCGCCAGGTGGCACCGACACCGAGGGCCAAACGGGGCGGGGGGGGTGGAGATCCCTTGTGGGCAGCGGGGAGGGGGGTGATGGCAATGGGGGCGGGCTCTGGGGAGCGACCAGCAGCCCCCCGACACTCTCCCCTTCTGGCACACGGCCTTTGTTGTGATCGCTGTTTAGCATTCTGCCGTGCGCCTCCGCTAACGGCTGCTAGGAAGTCAGCGGCCTTACCGGCATCTCGGCTCTGCCAGGAACCAACCGCTCGTAAACACCGGGCCGGCCAGAAACCCCGGGGGAGGGCTCCCCCCCCCCACAACTCTGTGTGTGCAGAGGGGGTAAGTGGGCCTGGAGAGCCTCCCCCCCCCCCAGCATGTACACATGGCAACATACACAGCCCCACCCTCCACCAATGCACCCCAACAAGGGGCCTCTGGGGCTGGGCCTCTTTCTTGGGGCGGAAGGGGGGATGGGTGGCACCAGGGGGTGTCATGTGCAGGGCGGGGGGGTGGACGCCTGAGACCCAGCGTGAAGGCCACAGAACGGGAACAACACTGCTGGATGGGAGCCGGCGCCCCCTAGAGGGGACAGGCCCCGCACCCCATTGTTGTACTCAAAGTACTATACAGGATCTTTTCAGGGGGATTAAGGCAAAACGCCACATTTATTAGTAATACAGGTATCAATTAATACTCTATGATATGCATATGAGAGAGATATCACAGTCATGCATTCACACACACAGGCACAAGCACACTCCGTCTTGCTGTTGTTACCAACGAGTTGCTCCCCTGAACTGCACTGGCCAGGTGAGTTAGATGGGGGAGGGATGGAGCCGGGCTCTGCCGATCCGGATTGATGCTCCGATGGTGACAAGACGAGACCCGGGGTCCTTCTGCAAGACACCTCACATTTATAGCAGCTCCCCTCCTATGCAAATCTAGACCAGATTCAAAATCTGGATCTGTGTCCCTTGGTCTTTGTGCTGCTTTTCTCTGGGTGTTGTCCCAATGCTGCTCAAAGAGGGTGTTTTCTAAAGCAGGTGCTGGCTTCTAATCCCTGAGGCGGTCAATATGTCTGCTCTGCTTTATTGGGCCCACTTGACAAGTTGTATTGTCCTTTGCTCTGGTTCCCATTCCCTCTGCAACTGTTGTCCTGTCTGGAGGTGGGTGTCTTCCAAGCCTCGCTCATTCACACCTCATTCAGTCAACAGGGCAATTGATTACAGAGTGGGGGGGGGGGGAGATCTTATTCTACTTCTAGCCAAAAGGCACATGTTTCTTTTACTTTAACTATACTATCCTTAGGGGCTATAACATTTGATACAAAGTTTCCTACCAATTTTCTATATAGGGATCTAATACAAAGTTGTATGAAAATAGAGAGGCCCAATGCCAAGTCATATGAAATACAAAATAGCATCATGCAAGATGCAATGTCATAAAGATACTTAATACAGAAAGATACTTAATACAAAATAACACAATGCAACGTCATAAAGATTTATAGAGATAGTTAATACAGAGATTTCTCTACACCCATTCTGAATCCCTGGGTCCCGTCCTCTCCCCAAGGACGCCGGCTCAGCCAGGGGAAGGGCCGCCATTGCCGGTTGAGGGGAGGAGAGGTTCCCTGTATAACTAACCACAGACACCAGGGCTCCAGCTTTCTCACCCCCGCGCCCCTCCCCTGACAGACGCTGGTTCTAGTCTTGCAGGGGGATCCGACCTGACTCAGCCGGGAACGACACCAGCTCCCACCCGCCCAGGCAGCGCGGGGTCAGGTACAGGGACTGAGGGCAGGAAATCACCATCAAGCCCCCCCCCAGAAAAAGCTTTGTGCTGCCCATGGACCCACCCACAGGGACAGCCACAAAGGGCTGGCTGGGTGCGATGGGGGCAGATCCCTACCACGAATGCCCCATCTGAACCCCCCCCGCCTAATTTCTTATGCGGGAGGCGGGGGTTGTCAGTGGACAGATGGCACATTGTGAGATATTTTTGACTCTGGAACCTAATGATGGCGGTTGCGATGACAGCACCGTTACCTCTTCCGCTGCTGATCACTTCAGCAGGGCATGGCTCTCCCAATGATCTCAAAGTGCCCTCCCCTCCCGCTGCCATTCCCCCACCCATATGATTCCTACACAGAAGTGAGCTGAAGCTGCTGAGAAATTCCCAGGACACAGGCAGGACCTGGTGGGGGGAGGGGCTTGCAGGATCTGGGCCTAGCTGGCTTCACAGGCATGGGGACTGAGGTACAGCCCCACACACCCTGCCCCCACCCCAGTACAGCCCTCTGCCACTGGGAGCGAACCCTCGACCACTATTACCCAGAATCCCCTCTGCTCCTGCCCCTCCCCACTAGCCCCATAGACTGTTCTGCTGTGGGTCCCTGGGTCCTCGAGCGGGAGGGGCTGGGGCAGCAGGTAACGAACCAGCCGCTCACAGCCTGGTGCTGCTTCCCAGGGGGATCAGAACCAAGCCCAGCACCGGGTCTGACCCGCAACATCATCGCCGGGGTGAGCGCGGCGGCCACCAGCCTCCTCCTCCTCCTCCTCGTGGCCTTCGTCCGCTACAGAAGAACCCGAGGAGGTGAGTGCCCCGCCCAGCGAGGGAAGGGTTAAACCTGCTGCTAAGCCGGGCTGGGAAGGGGTCACGGCTTGGATCTGGGCCCAGCCCCTCACCAGGGGGTGACACAGTGATTCCCCCCCAGAGAACGGGCTCGGCTTATAGCCCCCCCATAACCCCCCCTCCAGCTGGTGCTACCCCACCCGGCCCCACGGGTGTGGGGCCAGGAGGGCTCAGCACCGGGAGGGGGAGGGGATTTGCGGAGGCAGCTGTTTGTGTTATTTTGTATCCTGTTAATCTCGAGATTTGTAATAAACACAGAACCACAAACCAGCCTGTGACGTTCCCCTGGTGTTACCCGGCCGGTGAGCTGCTCGGTCACTCCAGCCCTCGACCCTGGGAGCCAGCCCCACCCTGCTGCGCTGGGAGACCCCCACCCCCGGGCTGCTCCCGCACGGTCTCTGGCGTGTGAGCGGATCCCAGCTCCGGGAGTGAGCGCTCTGGGCAGCCGCTGCTTGGACTGTGCAACCAAATGTCACCGGCCGATATCTCCGGTCCCAGACACCCCCCGGGAACCTCCATCCTGCAGTGCCCAGTTCTGCTGCTCTGGGCAGGCTGGGGGCTCTCCAGGGGCCAGGCAGGGGGTGGCCCCTGCTGGGCCCTGGGGCTGGGCTCCTGGCTCCTCTGCTTCCTGGAGAGGAAGCCCCAGGGCCGCCGTGCCCGGCTCCCGCCCTGTTCTGGGTCCCTCCCGCACAGCTGCACCCTGGGCCACCTCCATGTTGGCCCGGAAGGTGCCTCAGGGCCCTGCTCTGGGAGCTGGTGTCTCCCTCCTGCAGAGCACCAGGCACTTCCCCCTCTTGGCCAGGCCAGAGCCTGCATCCCCCCAGCAGGGACAGGGGGGCCGCTCTCCTCCTGGGGCAGCCGGCAGTGGCTTCCCACGGGCCCTGGAGCCACCTTCACAGCCTCCTTCCGCAGCATCCGCCTGAGCCTCTCCAGCCTGGGACTGAGCGGGGAGCAGCCAGGAGTGTGGGGTCAAGGCAGCCTTTCACTAACAGGCCTCCCTGCTCCCCCCCCTCCGCTGGGGCAACTCCCCCCCCACACACGCCCCACCCTGGGGCCCAGGAACTGCAGTCTACACACACAGGCAGGAGCTCCCAGGACAGGCTGCTCCCAACGCTCCCCCTCCCCACTGAGGCACCGGGACACGGGGGGAGTCTCACCCTGTCAGAGCAGTGGTGTTTGCAGTGAGTTTAGACCAGCAGCTCCCCCCCCCCCAGGCCGCACTCCCTGCCAGGCTGGAGAAAGAACAGGACCCGGGAAGGAGGCTGAGCCTGTCCTGGGAACCCCCCGCTAAAGTTCACAAGGTCCCAGTCACAGGGGGCCTGAGCCCCCCGAGTTCTCACTGATTTCATTGATTGGGATTCTGGGTGTTCAGCAACTGACAGGGTCTGGCTCCCCCAGAGTCTCCTACAGGGGGAGGCCGGGAGCCCCATTGCTGGGACATTTCCCCCACACTGGAGACGGCTCTGGAGAACACCCGGCAGGAAACGTGCTGCCCGGGCCCAGAGCGAAGGGCTGCAGGGGGCTGTTGGCAAATCTCGTGTAAGCAGAGTCAGGATGAGCTCTATCCTGACATCTGGTGGTAAATTATGGGGAGTGCAGAAAGAAGTTTCAAGTATTCGCATTGGTATTTCAATTATTTGCATTGGCACTCCCACTCCAATTAGTATAGTTAACAGCAGCCTGGGATGGCTATTTTCACAGCTGTGGGATCCCCAATTTCTTTGTTATTGGGGCAGGACGAATGAAATGTTGTCACCGTGATTGGGTAAATGGGGAACTACAAAATTGTCTTGTGATGGGTGGTTTCATTGTCAGCTGGATAGCGCTTGCTAGACGGGGGACATGGGTTCCAAAACCCATTGAAAGGAGAGAGGCTGGGGACAGAGATCTGTACTTGGTGGTATAGGCTCCTTGTGTGAGCCAGAAGCACCAGTTCCACCTGTGCCTCTCTCCACTGTGGAATGTCAGCGTTAATGTTTGATTCCCTTAAGAATCTAGATACAGGTTACTGAGCTGAACTCACTGGCACTGGGGCTCCCCTACTATGAGCTGGACTCACTAAGAGCTGAAATCACTGAAGAGCTGGACTTGCTGAGCTGAGAGCACTGAGCACTGTGCTAATGAGTGGGGGAGCCTGAAGCAATACCGTGGAGCAGAGCAGCTGGCAGAGCGGAGTGGAGCAGTTTGTGCAGCCACTGGGTGAGTGGAGCCAAGCAGCTCGCGAGGACGGCCGGAGCAGATCACAGGACAGCTGGTGGACCAGAGCAGCTGGCAGAGTGGAGCAGCCCACAGAGCCAGCGGAGCTGAGCTGTTTGCGGGGACGACTAGTGGAAGCAGAACCCCACGAAGAGGCAGGGCAGTTGGCCCCGAAGCCACGTAAGGTGCCCCTTTCTACCCAGGCTGGGGAGGGGGACCTCTGCAGAGAGACTCTTGAACTCTGGGGCTGCACTGACCCGGGACAGAGACTTTTGATTGTGGGACTTTGGGGACTGTGGGTGATTTGGAGGTTGCTGGACTCAATGGCCCAGAGAGAAGGACATGGCCCAATTTGCTGGGGTGGGTCTTTGTTCACGGTTTGACCTATGAACTCTAGTTGAGGTATTTTCCCAATTTAATGCTTGTTGTTTATCTCATGTAATTAAACCTTTTCTGTTACACCAAGACTCTGTGCTTGCGAGAGGGGAAGTATTGCCTCCTCGAGGCGCCCAGGGGTGAGTGTAAGATTTTCCCAGGTCACTGGGTGGGGGCTCGAGCTGGTTTTGCATTACGTTGTGGGGAAGGGACCCCCATGTATTGAACCCGGCCCTTGCTGCTATCAATTCAGCCTGGCAGAAGGGTTACACTCGTCTCCCTGGGAGGAGGAGATTCCCCCATTTCTGCCCCTCCCCAGGCAGAACAGGGAGGCCCCTGAGGACGGGCTACGTGCCACTCACTTGCTCTAGGTGGCGTGGAGCTGGGTGGCAGATGCTCCGATTTGGCCCGTCCCTGGCCCCCTTCCTCGCTTTCCCGCCGCGGTGTGAGCTGGGGAAGGTGCTGTGCCGGGCGGTGCAATGCCCTGCCGACAGGGCCCAGTGTAGAAACCGGGAGACCGGCCACGGCTGTGAAAACAAGACGATGTTTTAGTGCCAAGGGATGGAGAAACTCAGGCCAGCAGCCGGGGTCCAGAACACGGACCTGCTGCAGGCAGCACCTCCCAGCTCACTGTCTGCTGGCACCTTACACACATTCCTAGCCAATGGCGTATAAACAAAGCCTGTGTCACGTCCCTCTCTAGGGGCCTGGCCACATAACCACTGACAGTGTCTCCTCCAGCTCGGGGCAGGGTCTCTGCTGGGACATTAGAAGGTCCCTGGGTCTCTCCCGGCTGGTGACCCATCGGGGGCCTAGGATGGAATTTCTGTTTTTCTGATTTTCTTTTGAACCTGGTTGATTTAATTCACATGCTGAGGAAAGCCCCTTAGAACCAGGCGTTACAGTGTAAAGCTGCCAGCACCGCTCAGCTATGGCGCAAGGGGCAGCAAACCCAGGCGTCCCCCATCGCACCCGCTCCTCACTCGGTGCCACGGCTCGTGTCACAGGTGGGCAGGTTGGCATGCTGAGTGGGAAGGCTGCAGAGTGAAACCCTCCAGCACCAGGAAATGCCGCAGTTAAGTTTTCCTTAACTCTGCCCCCTTTAATTGCACAATCACGTATTAATTTGACCTACATGGGTCACCAGCCAGCTTTGAACTCAGAATGCAGCAAAGCCGGTGGGGTGTGCGTGTGTGTGTGTGGGGGGGGGTCTGTTATGGTTTCCTGAATGACCTCAATTCTCCTCATCATGCAGGTCTAGTACGACGCAGGCCTTTAATTGCGTAATCACCTAGTAACTTTCCCTACGTGGGTCACCCGCCGGTCTTGAACCCAGAATGAAAAGGGGATGGAATTTTTATGGCAATTGTGGTCAGCAGAAGATTGAAGACCAGATCCTGTGGTTGCCTGAGTCTTAGCCTCATACACCGTCCTCAAGGCAGCAGGGTACGTTGAGGGTGACCCGTTTCCCCCTCTCCACAGACAGAGACACAGACAAGCTGTGAGCTGCAAGACACCTGGCCAGGCTGCCGGTCCCTGGGTTTTGCAAAGCCCTCTGCTTACTTTGACCGCACTAGATTTCGCCTGCAGATTAGAGACAAGGTGTGGTGGGCAGAGGAAGAGATGAGACATCGTCGACTTCCTGTAGCTGGAGCCACCAGCTGACTTTCTTATTTGGGGCTCGGTGGAGCTGGGCACCGGTGGGTGGTGGAGGCAGTGCTGAGGGGCCCCTTGCGGCCCCCATTATGGCGTCTGCTCTCATGATCCTTTTCCTTGGTGAGTATCAGAGACAGCCAGAGCGTCTGTCCATGGGGCTGAATCTCAGACCAGGGCGTACGCACTATGGGGTGGGCGGGTGAGGAGTAGGATCAGAGACCAGGGCATATGCCCATGGGGCAGGGGGATCTGAGACCAGGGTGTTGTATTGAGTCACTCTAGGATCTGGTCCCTAACGAGCCGTCTCCTTTCCAGGTTGCTGGCTGGCCGGGCAGAGCGGGGTGTCTGGACGTGAGTATTTGTGGGGCAGGGGAAACTTTAGTGTTCAGGACGGGGAGGTGCAGGGGAGCGATTTCCAGCCTGTTCCTACCCTGAACCTGCAGGGTCCACCGCAGGCCCCATGGGCAGGGGCTTAGCACCCTCTTTGCCCCCCACCCCCTCGCCCTGAATCCTGCCCCCAGGGAGTGTGGGGCTGCTCCGTCCCCTGGCACCCTCCCCTGCTGAGCCCCCTCTCTGGCCGGGCTCACTGAGGCCCCTGCAGGCAGGTTCCCTGGGCCCTGGGGCACAATGCAGCCTTAGGGCTTAACCCCTTCCTGCCCGCGCTGTAGCTGGGGGCCAGGAGGCGGCTGGGTTATGTGGGTGGCCAGCAGCAGCCTGGGGGCGTTCGCTGCCTTTCCACACTGTGCGGGCAGGAAGGGACAAGCTGCTTCCAGCCACGGGGGAGAGGGGGGAGAGATGAGCTCTGCAAAGACACGGGCCAGGTCATCCCTTCCTCCTGTACTCTCCCCTGCTCCTCCCCGGTGGCTGGAAGCAGCTCCCGGGATGCTGCTGGCCACATTCTGGTGTGAACCCTGGCAGAAATCTGGGGATGGTGGGCGTGGGGCCCTGGGTCTCTCCCTGCTCCCCAAGTGTTGCCTCGGGACAACATGGCACCAGGTACTAGCAGAGGCAGGTCCATCCCTGATGGCCCAGTCAGGCATGGAGGGCGGAGAGCACTGGACAGGGAGATTCGGGTCGGTATGTCACCCCCCTGTGTGAAAGAGGACTATGGGGGGCAGAGAGAGAGAGAGTGCAACCTCTCCCTGGGGGTGGGGACTAGGGGTGGGTGTGTCACCCCTCCCCATGTGAACCCTAAAGCCTCACAGAAAAGAAGGTAAATAAAAAGAATGCAGCTAACAGGGACCCAGTTAACATGATGTTAATTTGAGTCTTTGTACTGCGTAGTTCTCATTGGTTGCCGTTGAACTTGTTTGAATATGAATAATTTTACCAGGTGTCCCATATTCAGCATAGGGAAATATGGTCACCCTACTGGTGGGCTGAGATCAGAACCCGGCCCTGCTCCCAGTGCAATCAAGGGTGACTCCGGATTGACCCTGGGGTCTGAGATCAGAACCCAGCCCACAGGTTCCCTGTGGATGCAGTGAGGTGTCTGTTAGCCCTGGCACTGTCCCTGGAGCCGGGCGCTAAAGGCAGGTTACAGACACACGAGGAGGAGTTTGTGCCTCCCCATCTCACTCCTGTTTGTGTGTGAACGCAGAGCTCCCTGTGCCCGGACCCTCCACCTCCGTCAGCCCCAGCGGGGTGATCGCCCTGGGGGGAGCCGTCACCATCCGCTGTCAGTGTCGGTGCGGGGCCAGGAGGTTATTTCTGTATAAAGGTGGAATTGAAATCCAGGAGCTGGATGCTGCTGGGGACGGGGGTGAATTCACCATCCCCAGCGCCAGACGGGAAGACGGAGGGGTCTACATGTGCCGATCTCGCTCCAGATCGGAGCCGCCCAACTGGTCGGATCCCAGCGACATTGTGCGGATCATTGTAGTAGGTGAGGGGCCCAGATCGGCGTCCCCACTCCCAGCCCCACACCCAGCCAGACCATTATGAGGGTCTCTGGGCAGATGGGACACTCCTTGGGATGTCACTTAACCTGCTTTTGCCTCCATTTCCCCTTGTATAAATGGGACATAATCATCCCTCCTGAACCTTGTGTCTGGTTAGATCACCAGGACTTGGCTTTCGGGCCGGCGCTTTTACTCAGCATGTTTGTGCACCACCCAGGACCTCTGACTCCCAGCCCTCTCCCAGTCTAACCACTAGACCCCACTCCCCTCCCAGGGTCAGGGAGAGAACCCAGGAGTACTGGCTCCCAGGATGTGAGGCCCCATTAAATAGATAGACGGGTGTGGAGGGGTGCTCCAGATATTAAGCAGTTTCTGATGTAGCTCCCAGGAATCTCTGGGATGTCGGAGAGGTTCCTCTGGCTGGGTTTTCTCCCAGGGGCCCCGTCTCTGGGACCGTGCGGCAAGGACGGGGTGCAGTGACTGTGCCAGGGTCTGTCTCATGACCTGTTTCCTTCTCATTGCAGAGCCCAGCTACCCCAAACCCTCCATCTCCCTGCGCCCTAGCACAGGGGTCGCTCTGGGGGGAGCCGTAACTGTCCGGTGTTGGGGTCGGCACCACATGAGATTCCTTCTGTACAAAGATGGAAACCCAAACATGCTGCAGGACGTGGAGCCGGCTGGGGACCTGGCTGAGTTTCCCATTCGCAATGTGAGCCGGAGAGACGCGGGGAGCTACCGCTGCTATTATCACGACAAATGGTACCTGTTCATCTGGTCACATCCCAGCGACCCCGTGGAGCTGGTGGTAGCAGGTGAGGGGCCTGGCTCAGTATCCCCACTCCCAGCCCCACACCCAGCCAGACCCTCAGGGGCAGGGGCATGTGCAAGGGGGTAAAGCAGGTGCAGGGCCCCCCTGAATCAGTGGGGCCAGAGCACAGAACTCCTCCGGGAGCAGAGCCAGCTCCTCTGGCTGTGGGGGGCACACAAAGTTCCCCTCCCAAAATGGCCACATTCTTATTCCTGTGCACGCCCCTGATCAGGGGTCTCTGTGCCAATGGGACGCTCAGAGCCAGGCTCTGCCCTGAGCCCCAGGAGAGGGGATGCCCGGCTGGGGGGCAAGGACAGAATCACTGGTGAGTTCCACAGCAAGGGGGCAGCAGCAGCCACTGGAGGTTTGATGCTGAGGGGGAGAGGATCCCTGCCCCTAGGGGGATGTTCCCCTGGCTGCCCCGGCTCTGGGGATGCACAGAGGAGTTGGGCCCAGGGGCTGCCCAGCCGCCCCCGCCCCCAGCCTGCGACTGCCTTCCAGGGCCGGCTGTGTGATGCCCACCTGGGCTGGGGGCTGTCGGGTTACAGAGCAGTGGGAGCTGCACACGTTGGCTGCTCAGAAGCAGCCTGGAAACAACAGCTGTGGGGAGACCCCCAAGGATTCCCGGGCAGGGGAAGTGGGGGGAGCTCGAGCCTGAGGTGGGATTCTTTTGTGCTGGGGAGAGAAAGAAAGAAACCAGCAGGGGACAGCAGCCAGCAGCTCCTCCCCCGCCTCAGCGCTGCTGGTGGAAACAGCTGGTAGAGTTTGGAGGGAGGCTGCCCAGTGCCGGGAGAGAGACACCAGCAGCCAGCGAGGTACCAACCGGCACCAGAAACGCAGGGACGCTGTGAATGGGGAGCCAGTGGAAAGGGACCCGGTGGCCGAGCTGTGTCATCGAAGGGGCCAGGCACAGAGCTGACAGGGAGACAGTCCTGTTGGGAAGGGGCAGAGATGGCAGGAACAGGGGGAGGCAGAGAGAGGAAAGACAGAGGCAGGAGGGGGAAAGTTAAAGGAGGAACCAGGCAGTGAAACATGAAAAATTGAGAAGCCGACCCATTGCCTGGAGAAATCGCTGCAGGTGTCTGAGCTGGAGCTCAGAGCAGCAAACAGAGACGGCGCAAGGGGAGGGCTCAAGACACAACAAACCAGCCTAGGGACAGAGAAGCCGCGACGGGTCCGTAGCGCGGTGTGTTCTGGCCTAGTGCCTGGGACGTTCCAATTCCAGCTCCTGGGGCTCCATGAATGTAAATTGTTGCCCATGAAGTGGGTTTAATTCAGCCAGTGGCAGTTACTGGTCAGGCAGCTCAGCAATAGTTCCCAGTGTGACCCTCCCCAGCAGTTCCTGCCACACCAGCGAACTCTGATTCACTTGTGATCATTCCCCACTGAACTGATTTCTCCTTCCCCAGCCGATGGAGCTAAAACGCAATTGGCCTCTAGGTCCCCTCGGCCTCTCCTTGCCCTGCCCCAGCCACCCCTCCCTGGGCTCCTGGCAGATGGATCCGCGCCGTTGCCCTGCTGAGGGGTGGGGGACCCCGTGTCTCTTGTGTCACTAGCCCAGCTCTCTCGGTCTTGGATTCAGGGGAAAAGCATCCAGGAGACTCTCCCTGAAGGCCCCTGTATCAGCCTCATCACTGGGGCCAGGTTGTGGGGACGGGGCGCAGTGACCGTGCTGGGGTCTGTGTCTCACGGCCTGTCTCCTCCTGCCTGCAGAGCCCAAACCCAACATCTCCCTGCGCCCCAGTGGTCTGGTCACCCCGGGGGGAGCCGTGACCATCCGGTGTGAGTGTCGGTGTCGGGGAGCGAGGGTCCTTCTGAGTAAAGCTGGAGACCCGGACGCACGGCGCTCGATGGACCCCACGGGGGACGTGGCTGAGTTTCCCATCCGCAGCGTGAGCCAGGGAGACGCAGGGAACTACAGCTGCCGATATAGCACCAAGTGGGACCCGCCCGTCTGGTCGGAGCCCAGCGACCCCGTGGAGCTGGTAGTAGCAGGTGAAGGGCCCGGCTCAGCGTCCCTGCTCCCATCCTCACACCCAGCTGGGCGCTCAGTCGGTCTCAGAGCGAGTCTGGGCTGTCGGTATTAGCGCCCCCTGGTTTGATTCAGCCCCGGTTGGCAGACAAGCTCCCCTGTAGCTCTACAGACACAGGGACGTTCCTCCTCCCAAATAGGAACAGCCGCACCCAGACCTGCTCCGCAGTGACTCCAGGTGTGACTGGCACCTGGCTGGGGCAGGGACCATCTCTGTGTCGTGTGTCCGTACAGCTCCGAGCACACGGGGGAGCTGGCCCAGAACAGGGGCTCCTGGTAATTAAAACGAGCCAGTAATTATTTTGGTTCCGGTTTCCGTGGAGCCAGGCAGGGGCTGAATCTGCGCTCAGGGTCTCGCTGGGCCGATCCTCCCCGTTCTGGGATCCTGGGGCGCTGAGCCGGCCTGAATCCCTGGGTCCCATCCTCTCCCCAGGGACGCCGGCTCAGCCCGGGGAAGAGCCACCATTGCCGGTTGCAGGGAGAAGAGGTTCCCTGTATAACTAACCACAGACACCAGGGCTCCAGTTTTCTCAGCCCTGCGCCACACCCCTGACAGACGCTGGTTCTATTCCCGCAGGGGGAACCGACCCGACTCAGCCGGGAACGACACCAGCTCCCACCGGCCCAAACAGCGCAGGGCCAGGTACAGGGACTGAGGGCAGGAAATCACCATCAACCCCCCCAGAAACAGGTTTGTGCTGCCCAAGGAGCCGCCCTCAGGGGGAGCCACGAAGGGCTGGCGGGGTGGGATGGGGGCAGATCCCCACAGCGAATGTCCCATTTGAACCCCTTCCCCCACAGCCTCATTTCATATGCGGGGGAGGGGGGTGTCACTGGGCAGATGCCAGATTGGCTTGGTGGGGGCAGGGCCTGGGAGAGCTTCCCCCAATGCACAGCCCCACCCCGGGGACCCCACAAACAGTCAACATAAGAACGGCCAGACTGGGTCAGACCAAAGGTCCATCAAGCCCAGTGTCCTGTCCTCTGCCAGTGGCCAGTGCCAGGTGCCCCAGAGGGAATCATCCAGTGATCCATTCCCTGTCGCCCATTTCCAGCTTCTGGCAAACAGAGGGAGGGACACCATCCCTGCCCAGCCTGGCTAATAGCCATCGATGGACCTATCCTCCATGGCTCTATCTAGCTCCCTTTTGAACCCTGTACTATTCTGCCCAGCGGCACCATAAAGCCACCTGTGTGGGGCACAGCTCGGTGCTTATCCCCCTGGGAGCCTGGGGATGGAGAGCTGGGGACAATGATCCCGTGTATCCCGTCTGTCTGCCTGAGTCTGCAGACAGCCGAGTGGAATGGCTCAGAAGCAGGGCTCCCCCTTCGCCGGGGTGCTGCCCAGTGGGGCATTAACCCTGGAACCTCTCAGTCCAGATAGACGTGGTGTTAACACTTGAACCCACTGATTCAGAGTGAGATATTGTTGACTCTGGAACCTACTGATGGTGGTTACAATGACAGCACCTTTACGTCTTCCGCTGCTGATCACTTCACCAGGGCATGGCTCTCCCAATGATCTCAAAGTGTCCTTCCCGGCCAGAAGCCTCCTCCCACTGCCATCCCCCCACCCATATGATTCCTATGCAGAAGAAATTCCCAGGACAGGGGCATGACTTTGGGGGGGAGGGGTGCTGCAGTATCTGGGCCCAGCTGGCTTCACAGGGTACATGGGGCCTGAGGTACAGCCCCACACACCCTGCCCCCACCCCAGTACAGCCCTCTGCCACTGGGAGTGAACCCCCAACCACTATTACCCAGAATCCCCTCTGCTCCTGCCGCCCTCACTAGCCTCATAGCATGTTCTGCTGTGGGTCTCTGGGTCCTTGAGAGGGAGGGGCTGGGGCAGCAGGTAACAAGATGCTCACGGCCTGGTGCTGCTTCCCAGGTGGATCGGAACCAAGCGCAGCACCGGGTCTGACCTGCACTGTCATCGCCGGGGTGAGCGCGGCAGCCGACGGCCTCCTCCTCCTCCTCCTCCTCGTGGCCTTCCTCCGCTACAGACGAACCGGAGGAAGTGAGTGTCCCGCCCAGCGAGGGAAGGGTTAAACCCGCTGCTAAGCCGGGCTGGGAAGGGGTCACGGCTTGGATGGGAGACGGGGAAGGAAACCCAGGGGGTGGGGCAGGGGCCCAGCAGGGGGCGTCTCCCCTGGCAGTCAGGGCTGGCCCCAAAGCCCCTGGGCAGCACTAGGGGGCGCTGTGCTGAAGAGGGTGGGGGCTCAGTAGGGGGAGCTGTGGTGCAAGGAACAGGGCAGGGGGCTCAGTTGGGGGTGTTTTGTGGTGCAGGGAGAAGGGCAGGGGGGGCTGTGCTGCAGAGGGTGGGGTAAGGGCTCACTAGGGGGCGCTGTGGTGCAGGGGGCAGGGACCTGTCTCTAGGGTATCCAGGCTCAGCATCTGGGGGGGGGTGGGGCTCCCCCTGGCAGAGCAGGCCACACCCTGGTGGGGGGGCATGCTGATATGGGGTGCAGCCCTGATTCGTTGTGTGCCTTTGGGGGACACCCCTTCCCCGCTTTGTGCCTTAGTTTCCCCTAGTGACCCTGCCCCACCCCAGTGTGCTGCGGGGCAGGCAGGCCAGTCTGCGAAGGGCTCTGGGGGGGGGTGGGGGGCTGGGCCCAGGGCCCTGATCTGGGTCCAGCCACTCACCGGGGGGTGTCTCTATTCCTCAGATGCCCTCCTAGGTAAACGGAAGCAGCTGGATGTCCTGGTAAGTGCCCCCTACTCCTCAAGCCCCCCCACCCCCCCTGCACCAATGGACCATCCAGCCTCCCCTCCCCACCATCCAGCCCTGCACAGGTCCCACTAAAGCCATGATCTGCCTCCCCCCCACTCCCGTCCCCCTCAGGGCAGACACTGGAGCTGGGGATCAGCAATGGGGCTCCCCCCCGAGAGGGGCGGGAGACCCAGAACAGAGAATAAGAGCCTGAGCCTGCACCCCCCCCAACTCACCTCGACCCCTCCACCCCAAACTGTCCTCCAAACGTTTGCATTTGTGTAAGATTTGGGGAGGGTCAGCGCAATTCCATGGGGGGCAGGTGCTGGGGGGGGGGGAATTTCCCTGATCTCTGCCCCATGGGGCTCTGTGGGCTGGAGGGGGTGATGGGGGCGGGGGGCGTTACTGGATTCCCTGGGGGTGGGGGGGGAAAGAGCAGCTCTCAGGAGCCCCCTGCTGGACAGGACAGAGAGTGTCAGAGCAACTGTTCAGCAGGGTGTGGGGGGGAGACTGGGGGGAGACTCGCTGCCCCCTGGTGGCTGGGAATGGGATCAGGACTGTCTGGTGTGTGTGTGTGTGTGTGTGTTGGTGTTGGCACAAACACACACTCACAGTGTCTCTCTCCCCGCCCAGCCCCTGGAGCCCGACCCCGAGGGACTCACCTACACGGAACTGGATGGCCAGGTGCTGCAGGCCAAGCGGGGTGGGGCGTCTCCTGCCCCCGAGCCCGTCCTGTACGCTGCCATCGATGTCAGCCAGGAGCCCCACGGGCAGCGCCCCTGGAGTGCAGGGGAGCCCCCCACCCACCGGCATAGCGTGAACCCAGGGGGAGTCACTGGAGAGACGGGGCAAGAAGCATCGGCCACCAGGGGGTGACAGAGTGATTCTCCCCCAGAGAACGGGCTCGGCTTATAGCCCCCCCACAGCCCTCTCTCCAGCTGGTGGTGCCCCACCCAGCCCCACGAGTAGGGGGCCGGGGGGCTCAGCACCAGGCGGGGGAGGGGACACACCGATGCAGCTGTTTGTGCTACTTGCATCCTGTTAATCTCCAGATCTGTAATAAACACAGAACCACAAACCAGCCTGTGACTTTCCCCTGGTGTTATCCGGCCGGTGAGCTGCTCGGTCACTCCAGCCCTCCACCCTGGGAGCCAGCCCCACCCTGCTGCGCTGGGAGACCCCCACCCCCGGGCTGCTCCCGCACGGCCTCTGGCGTGTGCGCGGCTCCCAGCTCCGGGAGTGAGCACTCTGGGCAGCCGCTGCTTGGACTGTGCAACCAAATGTCACCGGCCGAGATCTCCGGTCCCAGACACCCCCCTGGGAACCTCCGTCCTGCAGCGCCCAGTTCTGTCGCTGGACGCCGCAAGCGTCTGTGAGTGTCAGGGGGGCTCACGTGGCTCAGGCCTGACGCCTTGGTAAACCGATGGGTGCCGGGTGTTACTAGCTCCCCCGTCCTCCTCCCTTCCCCAGTGTCCCCCCTCACCTGCCCTGGGGAAGCCTTCAGCCTCCGCACGCTCACACTCCCTGCACGGCTGCTGCTGGCCCCTGGGGAGCAGGCGGAGCTGCTGGTGCTGGAGCCGGGGTCACTCATCTCCCTCATTCAGTCAGGCACATCAGCCCCTGTCCCCGCTGTTGTAGGAGCAGCAGTGATCTGTATGTTCTGTAAAACCTGTGTGCTCCAAAGGTCCGTTACACTCCCTCCCCCCCCTTTGTCTACTCTCCCTCTTTGAACACCTGTGACGTGGCTTTCCTCCTCCTCCCCCTCCCTCCTGGAATACTTGTGGGGTGAACGGGCTGCTTGAGCCGCTGCAAGATCAGGAGAGCTGCCAGGTAGACAAGGTGCCTGGGAGTCTAATAGGGTGACCAGACGTCCCGATAGAATCGGGACCATCCCGATATTTAGTTGTTTGTCCCACGTCCCGGCCATTTGTCCCGATATTTCGCACTCCGGGGTTGGTTTGTTTTTTTGCTCCGCTGGCGGCCCCCCGCCCCCCCATGTGTCCCGATATTTTGTGCCTCTCATCTGGTCACCCTAGACTCTGATTAGGCAGCACGGCCCGAGGTGGAGTGTGACCAACCGGACGCGGCCAAGTCATCTCTAGTCGCAGGCCATGAGGAGCAGGTCCTTAAAGGGGGAAGGGGCCGTGTGCTCGTCTGTACGCTCACAAGCGTGTACCTCCCGTGGATCAAGGCCCTTCGCCCGGACCGCCTGGCCAGGGGTTCGCTGCGTTACATTCCATCGGGCCTCGGGAAGACTTACCTTCATCGCACCGTCCATCACTGTGCTGTGGGACACTTACCTTGAAGGATCCTGACGCCTCCAGTGCCGTGCCTGTCCTGGGAGCGTGAGTATGCGAGTGTGAGTGTGACACCCTCTCCGCTCCCTTCTTTTGAGCTTAGCGATCAGTATAATAAACGTGCTGCTTTCTGCCAAACTCTGGTGGGTCATTAGTCCTCCCTAAGCTTACTTAGCTGGCCCAATTTCGGGTAACACCCGCAATCCCCATCCCCAGGGGTCTCTACAGCCCCCATCCCCATGTGTCTCTGCATCCCCCTTCCCCATGTGTCTCTGCATCCCCTGTCCCCAGACTCAACGCTGTCACCCCACTAGCTCCTGAGCCCCAGTCTGTGACCCCCCAGCACCCCTGGGTGCCCCACTCTACTCTAACCGGGCTCTGCGGCAGGTGCTGTGATGAACTTCTGCTCCTGGGGGATTCTGCAGCACGGGGCAGGCACACAATTTATTTCCCCGCAGAAAATACATTCTGCCCCAGAAGTGCTGCAGTTCCGCCTCTTCCCACCAGGGGCCGCTGTGGCGCCAGAAAAGGCTGGGTTCATGCTGCTGGGTGGTCTGGCGCCACGGCGGCCTCTGGTGGCTATAAGCGTGTATTTTGGGTAAGATCCAAGTTATAATTGAACCTGGGTGTGTGGCTGACCCTTTGGGGTTGGAAGAACCTTTTCTTTTATACGATGAGATCAGATTTTCAGTTCATCATCATCATATCTGACGTGTGTGTCTGGATGGAGGCCTGAGGCTGGGCACTTTAAGGGAACTGTGGAGTTTGGACGTCTGAGTAACCAGTGAGGTACCGTAGAAGCTGTTTTGTGCTGGTTGGTAAATCTAAGTATTGGAACATCCACCAGCGTTTGGGAGGTTTGTCTGCCCCGTTCTGTTTGCAGTTCACCCTGATTGAGTGATCTCAGTCGGCTCCCACAGGCAACATGGTCACAACAGTCCCTGGGATCGTGGATTCTTTCCTTGAGGGGTGTTGATGAGCCATTAACAGTGTCTGGCTGGTCCTTTGTTGCAGCTGAAAGGTTGGCTGCGGGCATCTCCCAACCTCACAACTTATTTCAGTAGCACACACAGAACGTCCCATACGAGGATCACACCTACAGTAACTCCTCCTTTAATGTCACCCCCGTTAACGTTGTTTTGTCGTTACGTTGCTGATCAATTAGAGAACAGGCTCGTTTAACGTTGTGCAAGGCTCCTTTATATCATTGTTTGGCAGCCGCCTGCTTTGTCCACGGCTTGCAGGAAGAGCAGCCCATTGGAGCGAGCTGGTGGGGGCTTGGAACCCGGGTGGACCGGCAGCCCCCCATCAGCTCCCCTAAATACCCTGTGCGGGAGCCGCCCAGCAGGTATCAACTGCCGGGAAGTTCAGCTGTCCCCCCCCCTCTTCTGTGTGATGCTCCTGTCCTCTGCCTTGGTCCTGCTCGCGGGAGCCTCCTGCTTGCTGCACGGGGGAGGTGGGAAAAAGGGGGGCTAATGTCAGGGGGTCCCCCTCCCCCTGCACCCCATCTCCACAGACAGGGAGGGGGAACGACAGGGCTCAGGACAGAGGGAGCTCGCTGGCAGCAGCTGCTGTCTCAACTTGCCGATCTACTTAAAAAGGCAATGTACTTAGAGTGGGGTCAACGTACTTAAAGGGGCAATGTTCGTCTCTCTCCCTTACACACACTGTGTGTGTCTCTGTCTCTCTCTCCCATGCTGTGTCTCCTCCTTCTATTTGTGCCGCTTTGTAGAGCATGAGGCTGCACTAACAACAATGTGTTAACCCTGGAGGGCTCAGCTGAGTGCGAGTTCATTTAGCAGTAAAGCTCCCAGGGAAATATCCCTCCCTCTGACTCCACCACCTCAACCAAGCTTCACACTCATCATTGTGTACAGGATTCAATTGTTTGTTTAAACTTATACTGTGGGGGCAACTTCCATTGTCCCCCCTTCCCTGCCACTGCCCTGCCCCCCTCAGCTCCTTCCCCCCATCCCCGAAAGTTCCCCCACATTCTCCCACCCCCTATGTTCCCCAGCCCTCCTACTGCCCTCCCATCCCAGGTAGCTGCCATTTCCCAGAGGGCAGCCTGGTGCCCAGCCAAATGGGGACACTGGGAGATGGTGGCCATCTTAACTGAGGGCAGGGGATGGGCATTTGAGGGGAAACAGGGCAGGGGATGGGAGTATGAGGAGGAACGGGCCGTGGAGGGGGCAGGGTGTGCAGGGGGCAGGCTCAGGGGATTTGAAGGGGAACAGGCCGGGGGCAGGTTAGGAGACGTGGGTAGGCAAGTGTGGCAGGTATTAGTTGTGGGTGACAGGCTGTGGGGTGACTCTGATAGGCAGCAAATCTGCTGCTTGTCCCCCTCCTTCTCCATGGGCCTGAGAGCAGCTATGGGGGTACTTTCCTGAGCAGTGGGGGGCAGCTGGTGAGCAGGGTGGGGTTAGGGATTTAAGAAGCCCATTGGGACCATCTGGCCGGGCTCCTGAACCATCTTCAAACACTGCCCCCGAGTCACAGTGCCCCCGGTGATACCCCACTAGACCCCACTCCCCTCCTGGAGCCGGGAATGGAGCCCCCTGACCCCAGCTTCCTGCTGCCCTCTAGCCAATGGCGTATAAACAAAGCCTGTGTCACGTCCCTCTCCAGGGGCCTGGCCACATAACCACTGACAGTGTCTCCTCCAGCTCGGGGGCAGGGTCTCTGCGGGGGCATTAGAAGGTCCCTGGGTCTCTCCCAGCTGGTGACCCATTGGGGGCCCAGGATGGAATTTCTCTTTCTCTGATTTTCTTTTGAACCTAGTTGATTTAATTCACACGCTGAGAAAAGCCCCTTAGAACCAGGCGTTACAGTGTAAAGCCACCATCACCGCTCAGCTATGGCGCAAGGGGCAGCAAACCCAGGGGTTCCCCATCGCACCCGCTCCTCACTCGGTGCCACGGCTCGTGTCGCAGGTGGGCAGGATGGCAGGCTGAGCGGGAAGGCTGCAGAGTGAAACGCTCTAGCACCAGGAAATGCCACAGTTACGGTTTCCTGAATGACCTTAACTCTGCCCCTCCATTACAACACCAGCCTGTAATTGCATGATCACATATTAATTTTACCTACATGGGTCACCAACCGGGCTTGAACCCAGAATGAAAAGGGGATGGAATTTTAATGGAAATCGTGGTCAGTGGAAGATTGAAGGCCCCAGACCCAGTGGTCGCCCGGCTCTTAGCCTGATGCACCTGCCTCAAGGCTGCAGGGTACATTGAGGGTGACCTGTCCCCCCTCTTCACAGAGACACAGACAAGCTGTGAGCTGCGTGACGCTTTGCCAGGCTGACAGCCCCCGGGTTTCTTGCGTTTTGCAAAGCCCTCTGCTTACTCTGACCGCACTAGATTTCGCCTACAGATTAGAGACAATGTGTGATGGACTCAGGAAGAGACGACACATCGTCGACTTCCTGTAACTGGAGCCACCAGCTGAGTTGGTTATTTGGGGCTCGGTGTACCTGGGCACTGGGGTGTTGGAGACAGGGCTGAGAGGCCCCTTGCTACCCTATCATGGCATCTGCTCTCATCATCCTTCACCTCTGTGAGTATGGGAGACAGCCAGAGCGTGTATCCATGTGGGTGTGGGGGGGTATCTGAGACCTGGACGTGTGTCCATGGCGGGGGCTGATTTGAGACCAGGGCATGTGCCCGTGGGGCAGGTGGGAACTGAGTCCCTCTGGGATCTGGTCCCTAACGAGCCGTCTTCCTTCCAGGCTGCTGGCTGGCCGGGCAGAGCGGGGTGTCCAGACGTGAGTATCTGTGGGGCAGGGGAAACTTTAGTGTTCAGGACGGGGAGGTTGCGGGGAAGCGATTTCAGGCCTATTCATACCCACAGCAGCCTCGTGGGCAAGGGCTTAGCACCCGCTCGCCCCCCACTCCATTGCCCTGGGTCCTGCCATATTTTCTGCCTCCCCTGAATGAGGACTGGCCAGATCCCTGCTCCCAGCCGCCTGCCCGCCAAGGGTGAGTGGCGGGGTCCAGTGGCTGAAGACAGGGGTGCGTGTGCATGGCGGGTGGATGGGCGAAGTCGCAGTGAGCAGGACCAGCCAGTCACCAGCTGGGCCATCAGCGCAGCCCCTGCTGCATGCCAGGTCTTGGCCAGCAGCCCCCCCCCCCCCCCGTCCCGTTTCTTGCCGGCACGAGCTGCGGCGGCTGGTGGGTGCGGGCAGGTGCCAGGCAGCGGCTGGTCACGTGTCACCTCTGCTGCCCACCCATCGGCCCTGTATGTGCTCCCCTCTGGCTGTCCCCTCCCTGCTTTGCCCCTTCACTTCAGGAGGCGGCTTAACCCCTTCCTACCCGCGCTGTAGCTGGGGGACAGGAGGCGACTGGGTTATGTGGGTGGCCAGCAGCAGCCTGGGGGTGTTTGCTGCCTTTCCACACTGTGCGGGCAGGAAGGGACAAGCTGCTTCCAGCCATGGGGGATGGGGGGAGAGATGAGCTCTGCAAAGACATGGGCCAGGGCATCCCTTCCCCCCGCCCCCCACTCCTCTCAGGTGGCTGGAAGCAGCTCCTGTCCCTTCCCTCCCGCACAGGCCGAGAGGCAGTTCTGGTGTGAACCCTAGCAGAGATCTGGGGAGCGGGGGAAGGCATGTGATCCTCTGTCTCTCCCTCACACACACACACACACACACACACACACACACACACACACGTTGCCTCAGGATGACACAGCGCCAGACACCAGGAGAGGCGGGTCCGTCCCCAGGTGCCCAGCCCCAGGCATGGAGGCTGGAGAGCGCTGGGCAGGGAGCATCCTGTTGGTCAGTTGCACCTCCCGCCCCTGTGATAGAGGGGTACGGGAATGAGTGTGCGTGTGTGTGTGTGTGTAAAACTTCTTCCCATGGTGGGGGATGGGGTGTGTGTATCACCCCTCCCCTCGTGAACCCTAAACCTTAAAGATAAGAAGGTCAATCAAAAGTATCCAGCTACGCAGCATTTCTGTTTAACAGGGGCTCAGTCACCTTGATGTTAATTTGAATGTTTGTGCTGCGTAGTTCTGATTGGTTGCCATTGAACTCGTTTGAATACGAGTAATTTTACCAGATGTCCCATATTCAGCATAGGGAAATATGGTCACCTCCTGGTGGGCTGAGATCAGAGCCCAGCTCTGCCCCCAGTGCAGTCAGGAGTGACTCCGGATTGACCCTCAGGGCTGAGATCAGAATCCAGCCCACAGGTTCCCTGTGGATGCAGTGAGGGGTCTGTTACCCCAGCGCTGTCCCTGGAGCCGGGCGCTAAGGGCAGGTTACAGACACACGGGGAGGGGTTTGTGTCTCCCCATCTCACTCCTGTTTGTGTGTGAACGCAGAGCTCCCCGCACCCGCACCCTCCATCTCCGTCAGCCCCAGCAGGGTGATCGCCCGGAGGGGAGCCATCACCATCTGCTGTCAGTGTCGGTGCGGGGCCAGGAGGTTATTTCTGTATAAAGGTGGAATTGAAATCCGGGAGCTGGATGCTGCTGGGGACGGGGGTATTCACCATCCCCAGCGCCAGATGGGCAGACAGAGGGGCCTACATGTGCTGATCTCGCTTCAGATCAGAGCCGCCCAACTGGTCGGATCCCAGTGACATTGTGCAGATCATTGTAGTAGGTGAGGGGCCCAGATCGGAGTCCGCACTCCCAGCCCCCACCCAGCCAGACCATCATGGGGGTCTCTGGGAAGATGGGACACTCCTTGGGATGTCACTTAACTTGCTTTTGCCTCCATTTCCCCTTGTATGAATGGGGGATAATCATCCTTCCTGCACCTTGTGTCTGGTTAGATCGTCAGGACTTGGCTTTAGGGTGGGGGCTTTTACTCAGCATGTCTGTGCAACACCCAGCACCTCTGACTCCCAGCCCTCTCCCAATCTAACCATTAGACCCCACTCCCTTTCCAGAGCCAGGGATAGAACCCAGGAGTCCTGGCTCCCAGGCTGCAGGGCCCCATTAAATAGGTAAATGGGTCCAGAGAGTTGCTCTAGATTTCGGTCCTCGGGCAGTTTCGGGGGTAGCTCCCAGGAATCTCTGGGATGTCGGAGAGGTTACTCTGGCTGGGTTTTCTCCCAGGGGCCCCATATCTGGGACCATGCGGTGAGGACGGGGCGCAGTGACTGTGCCAGGGTCTGTCTCACGGCCTGTCTCCTTCTCATTGCAGAGCTCAGCTACCCAAAACCCTCCATCTCCCTGCGCCCCAGTGGGGGGGTCGCCCTGGGGGGAGCTGTGACCATCCGGTGTCAGGGTCAGCACCAGAACGTGAGGTTCCTTCTGTACAAAGATGGAAACCCGACCGCGCTGCAGGGCGTGGAGCTGGCTGGGAACGTGACTGAGTTTCCCATTCGCAACGTGAGCTGGAGAGACGCAGGGAGCTACCGCTGCTATTATTACCGCCGTTGGTACAGAAGGTTCATCTGGTCACATCCCAGTGACCCCGTGGAGCTGCTGGTAGCAGGTGAGGGGCCCGGCTCAGCATCCCCCCTCCCAGCCCCACACTCTGCCGGACCCTCAGGGGCAGGGGCATGTGCAAGGGGGGAAGCAGGCACAGGGCCCCCCCGAATCAGTGGGGCCGGAGCACAGAACTCCTCCGGGGAGCAGAGCCAGCTCCTCTGCCTGGGGGGGGCACACAAAGTGCCCCCTCAAAAGCGGCTACATTTATATTCCTGTGCACGCCCCTGATCAGGGGGTCTCTGCGCCAATGGGACGCTCAGAGCCAGGCTCTGCCCTGAGCCCTGGGCCCAGCAGAGGGGATGCCTGGCTCGGGGGAAGGGACGGAATCACTGGTGGGTTCCCCAGCAAGGGGCAGCAGCAGCTGCTGGAGGTTTGAGGCCGAGGGAGGGGGGATCCTTTCCCCGGGGGGAGCTGCAGAGCAGGGGCCTTTCCCAGGGGGATGCTCCCCCGGCTGCCACAGTTCTGCGGACCCACAGAGGAGTCGATCCCAGGGGCTGCCCAGCTGGCCCCGCCCCCAGCCTGCGACTGCCTTCCAGGGCCGGCTGCGTGATGCCCACCTGGGCTGGGGGCTGTCGGGTTACAGAGCAGTGGGAGCTGCACACGTTGGCTGCTCAGAAGCAGCCTGGAAATAACAGCTGTGGGGAGACCCCAAGGATTCCCGGCAGGGGAAGTGGGGGGAGCTCGAACCTGGGGTGGGATTTTTTTGTTCTGGGGAGAGAAAGAAAGAAACCAGCGGGGGACAGCAGCCAGCAGCTCCTCGCTCGCCCCAGCGCTCCTGGCGGAAATTTCTGGTAGAGTTTGGAGGGAGGCTGCCCAGCGCCGGGGAGAGACACCAGCAGCCAGCGAGGTACCAACCGGCACCAGAAATGCAGGGACCCAGCGAGCGGGAGCCAGTGGAAAGGGACCCGGTGGCCGAGCTGTGTCATCGAAGGGGCCAGGCACAGAGCTGGCAGGGGGAAAGTCCCGTTGAGAAGGGGCAGAGGTGGCAGGAACAGGGGGAGGCAGTCGGCAGAGAGAGGAAAGACAGAGGCAGGAGGGGGAAAGTTACAGGAAGAACCGGGCAGTGAAACACACACAAAAAAATGAGTCTCTAAGTTACCTAAGCAATTGTTAGAAAACGACAAGGGAAGCGAAGCACGAATGAAACGTGACAGAAATGAGCTGTGAGGAAAGAGAAACGGGCTGAAGAAATGAGGAGGACGTGACCTGTAGCGAAAGTAAAAGCAAAGAGAATGGACACAACGTCCGCCCGGCACCTTCAGGGGCAGCAACAGGCAGGGAAAAATTGTCCGAGAGCAAAGGGACTCCAGAAAAAGCAGCGGGGGGCAGTTGTTGCATTGAGAAGCCGACCCATCGCCTGGAGAAATCGCTGCAGGTATCTGAGCTGGAGCTCAGAGCAGCAAACAGAGACGGCGCAAGGGGATGGCTCAAGATACAAGAAACCAGCCTAGGAACAGAGAAACCGCGAAAGGACCATGAAGCGGTGGGGTCTGGCCTAGTGCTTCGTATGTTCTTGAAGGAACATAAATCCACACCGTGTAGAAGTCAAGCATAGGAGTTTATTACACACAGCGCTGGTGGAGTGTCACCTTGCTTATTAGGCTCAGAGACACTGTCAATTAATCTATTACAATAGAATAGTCTCAAGTTAGCAAGTTAACATTTAATTAATACTTTGATAAAATGTTATTAGTATAAAATATATATGTGGAATTCTGATTTGGGGTCCATAGGAATGAAACAACTCCTCTGATTGTCCAACAGATACATTCCTAGGGATTAAAGCAAAGAAACAGTGAAAGTAGATATGGGAATAAGAATTGTCTCGTTTGTGTTTTAAGGCAGGCATTGGTCCCTGGGAAAGGGAGGTGGGAGGATAACATATCTTATACTGACATGTGCCAACCTTTCATAAACTCAAGGTTGGATGTGTGGGAAGAACTTCTCCCTACAGAAGAAACTAACAGAATAGGAACAGGGATTCTTTGTTCAATTTGCAACTCAAATCAGACAGAATTATTCAGTTTTCAGCTCCAACACTTGGCAATTTGCTGACTACACTTCTTTTAGCTGAGCAAGATTATGTTCTGTTTATTCTGCTTCTCTTAGCTAATCACTGTTTGCTTCTGGTCTCTTGACCAAACTCTGGATGTCGGGTCTGGAAAAGAACTGGCACAATCCATATACCAGGTTGTTATATAAAATGTACATGGATTCTAACCCTTCAGTTCTAACGCCAGCTCCTGGGGCTCCATGAATGTAAATTGTTGCCAATGAAGTGGGTTTAATTCAGCCAATGGCAGTTACTGGTCAGGCAGCTCAGCAATAGTTCCCAGTGTGACCCTCCCCAGCAGTTCCTGCCACACCAGCGAACTCTGATTCACTTGTGGTCATTCCCCACTGAACTGATTTCTCCTTCCCCAGCCCATGGAGATAAAACGCAATTGGCCTCTAGGTCCCCTCGGCCTCTCCTTGCCCTGCCCCAGCCACTCCTCCATGGACTCCTGGCAGATGGATCTGTGCCATTGCCCTGCTGAGGGGTGGGGGACCTTGTGTCTCTTGTGTCGCTAGCCCAGCTCTCTCGGTCTTGCATTCAGGGGAAAAGCATCCAGGAGACTCTCCCTGCAGCCTCTGTATTGGCCTCGTCACTGGGGCTGGGCTGTGGGGCCGGGGTGCAGTGACTGTGCCGGGGTCTGTGTCTCACAGCCTGTCTCCTCCTGCCTGCAGAGCCCAGCTACCCCAAACCCAACATCTCCCTGCGCCCCAGCGGGCAGGTCACCTTGGGGGGAGCCGTGACCATCCGGTGTGAGTGTCGGTGTCGGGGAGCGAGGGTCCTTCTGAGTAAAGCTGGAGACCCGGACGCACGGCGCTCGATGGACCCCGTGGGGGACGTAGCTGAGTTTCCCATCCGCAGCGTGAGCCGGGGACATGCAGGGAACTACAGCTGCCAATATCGCACCAAGTGGGACCCGCCCGTCTGGTCGGAGCCCAGCGACCCGTGGAGCTGGTGGTATCAGGTGAGGGGCCTGGCTTGGTATCCTCATGTGCAGCCCCCCCCCCACAGCCAGACCCTCAGGGGGTCTTGGCCCCTGTCATGAATAGTTAGTAAAGGGTTAAAGCATAGTACCTGGTGGGCACCTGACCTGAGGACCAATCAGGGAAGAGAATTTGAAACTCCTAGGAGGGAACTTTTTCCCTCTGTTTGGCGGGGGTGTTGTCTTTGGCCGTTTGGAGTTACAAGAGTCCAGATGTTTTAATCAAGTCTACCAGCTTCCACCTTTCTGAACTAATTTTCTTCTAGTCAAGATAGGATTATTAGATAAGATCCCACCGCTACCACCATGTCCTGGTCTGCACCCTCACTTGAAACTTGGGGGTTTCAAAGTGAGGACCAGCATGTATTCCCCCACCCTAAAATCCTAGGGTAGGTCCCCTTTGCTGCCACCACCGCGGTCAATACGTGGGCCAGGACACCCCTGTTTCCCTTCAAAGACACTCCCTGGGAACACAGATCAACTCACAGAGGAGGAACCTTCCCCCTCCCCTCTCTTCCCTCTCTCCAGCCTGCTCCGGAGAGAGAGATACCTTGATTCAAACTCCTTGAATCTCCCACACACAGGGAAGCAGCCCACTTCCCCCCTCCCTCTCTGCTAGCCACTCTGTGAATCACCGAGAGAGAGCGTCTTAGCCCCTTCCGCTATCCACAGTGGAAGGAATTTAATCAAATCTTTATAGAAAGAATTTATTAAAAGAAAACAAGAAAATACAGAATCTCTATGAGTCCAAGCTGGACACTCATAGGGTATAACCTTGCTAAGTTCTGGAGAGAATCCTCTCTCTTTCTCAGTACAACCAGTACAAGCAGAATTAAGAATAATCAATAACAAACACACAGAATTGCAAACATAGGATTATTAGATAAGGACACAAAGTAATCTTTCTAATACTCACTATCTTGCCTAGAAGAAATTAGTTCAGAACGGTGGAAGCTGGTATACTTGATTAAAACATCTGGACTCTTGTAACTCCAAACGGCCAAAGACAACACCCCCGCCAAACAGAGGGAAAAAGTTCCCTCCTAGGAGTTTCAAATTCTCTTCCCTGATTGGTCCTCAGGTCAGGTGCCCACCAGGTACTATGCTTTAACCCTTTACTAACTATTCATGACAGCCCCGATGGGACACTCAGAGCCAGGCTCCGTCCTGAGCCCTGGGCCCAGCAGAGGGGATGCCCAGATGGGGAGCAGGGACGGAGTCACTGGGGGGTTCCCCAGCCAGGGGGCAGCAGCAGATGCTGGATTTTCAGGGCCGATGGCTGGGTGCTCGGTGCCCTCCCTCATCCCAACTAATGCTCATTTTCATCCCACAGAGGAAATGGACCCAGCTGGGCCCCAGGAGATGGATCCCCCCCCAACGGAGCCAGACGGAGAAGGTGAGAAGGAGAAATGGAACAATTCACCCCCCAGGGAACAGGGCTCCCGGCTCAGACGCCCACGGGGCCATTCGGGCCGTTTGGAGGGGGATGGTCCCTGCAGACAGAACTGATTGGGTTCAGTTCTTCTAGATAGAGGGTGATGGACAGATCCATGGGACGGACGGTCACGGGTCAGTGAGAATGTGGGTCCCTTGGGGACGTAGGGCGGTGGATAGATGGGGAGCACATCTGAGGACAGATTGAAAGATGGACTAAGACCTTGTCTATGTGAAAACTGGACCTGAAATGACAAATCCCATGTGGTTCCCAACCCCCACTGGTGATCGCAAGAGTGAGTCTGGGCTGTCCGGCAGGGGCGGCTCTACGTTTTTGGCCGCCCCAAGCAGTCATGCCCGGGAGGCGCCCCGGAGCCGCGGGAGCAGCGGACCTCCTGCGGGCATGACTGAGGATGGTCCGCTGGTTGCACGGCTCGGCTGGACCTCCCACAGCTGCGGACGGTTCGCAGGTCCGGCGGCTCCGCTGGAGCTGCCGCAGTCATGCCTGCTGGAGGTCCCGCCGAGCCGCGGGACCAGCGGACCGTCCGCAGTCATGCCTGCGGCAGGTCCGGTCGTCCCGGGAGCTCCGGTGGACCTCCCGCAGGCATGACTGCGGCAGGTCCGCCGGCCTAGCCTGCCGCCCCCCCGGGAAAGGGCCCGCCCCACGCGCGTGCTTGACCCGCGCTGGGGTCTAGAGCCGGCCCTGGCTGTCGGTATTAAGCCCCCCCCTGGTTTGACACAGCCCCGGCTGGCAGACAAGCTCCCCTGTAGCTCTACAGACACAGGGACGTTCCTCCTCCCAAATAGGAACAGCCGCACCCAGACCTGCTCCGCAGTGACTCCAGGTGTGAATGGCACCTGGCTGGGGCAGGGACCGTCTCTGTGTCCTGTGTCTGTACAGCTCCGAGCACACAGGGGAGCTGGCCCAGGACAGGGGCTCCTGGTAATTAATACCAGTCAGTAATGATTTTGGTTCCGGTTTCCATAGAGCCAGCCAGGGGCTGTATCTGCGCTCAGGGTCTCTCTGGGCTCATCCTCCCCGTTCTGGGATCCCAGGGGCACTGAGCCGGCCTGAATTCCTGGGTCCCGTCCTCTTCCCCAGGGACGCCAGCTCAGCCCGGGGAAGAGCTGCCATTGCCGACTGGGGGGAGAAGAGGTTCCCTGTATAACTAACCACAGACACCAGGGCTCCAGCTTTCTCACCCCTACAACCTGCCCTTTACAGATGCTTGTTCTATTCCCACAGGGGGAACCGACCCGACTCAGCTGGGAACGACGCCAACTTTTACTCGCCCAAGCAGCGCGGGGCCAGGTACGAGGGCTGGGGCTAAGAAATCACAATCAATCCCGCCCCGCCAAAACAGCTTTGTGCAGCCTAAGGAGCCACCACCCGGGGGAGCCACGAAGGGCTGGCTGGGTGGGATGGGGACAGATCCCCACAGCAAATGTCCCAGCTGAACCCCCCTCGGCCTCATTTCATATGTGGGGGTGTCACTGTGCAGATGCCAGATTGGCGTGGTGGGGGCAGGGCCTGGGAGAGCTTCCCCCCAATGCACAGCCCCACCCTGGGGGTCCCACAGACCGGGGTTTTGTGCTGCCCACCGGCACCACAAAGCCACCCTTGTGGGGCACAGCTCGGTGCGTATCCCCCTGGGAGAACAGGGCCGGGGACGGAGAGATGAGGATAACGATCCGTGTATCCCGTCTGTCTGTCTGAGTTTACAACCAGCCCAGCGGAATAGCTCAGAAGCAGGGCTCCCCCTTCGCTGGGGTGCTGCCCAGCGGGGTGTCAACCCTGGAACCTACCAACCCAGATAGACACTGTGTTAACTCTGTAACCTGCCAATTCAGAGTGACATGTCATTGACTCTGGAAACTAATGATGGCTTCTGCTGCTGATCACTTCACCAGGGCCTGGTTCTCCCAATGATCTCAGTGCTTCCGCCCTGGCCAGTAGTCCCCTCCCCCTGCCTTCCCGCCACCCATATGATTCCTACACAGAAGTGAGCTGAAGCTCCTGAGAAATTCCCAGGACAGGGGCAGGACCTGAGGGTGGGAGGTGCTACAGGAGCTGGATCCAGCTGGCTTCACAAGCAAGGGGCCTGAGGGACATCCCCCCCACACACCCTGCCCCCACCCCAGTACAGCCCTCTGCCATTGGGAGTGAACCCCCTGACCACTATTACCCAGAATCCCCTCTGCTCCCCTCCCCCCACTAGCCCCATAAAATGTTCTGCTGTGGGTCCCTGGGTCCTTGCGAGAGAGGGTCTGGGGCAGCAGATAACGAACCAGCCGCTCACGGCCTGGTGCTGCTTCCCAGGGGCATCGGAACCAAGCCCAGCACCGGGTCTGACCCACCCCATCATCGCCGGGGTGAGCACAGCGGCCGCCGGCCTCCTCCTCCTCCTCCTCCTGGTCTTCCTCTGCTACAGAAGTGAGTGTCCCGCCCAGCGAGGGAAGGGTTAAACCCGCTGCTAAGCCGGGCTGGGAAGGGGTCACGGCTTGGATGGGAGACGGGGAAGGAAACACCAGGGGGTGGGGCAGGGGCCCAGCAGGGGGCGATCTCCCCTGGCAGGGGAGAAGCTAGGCCCTCACAAAAAAGACCAAAGCCCCTTGGCATCACTAGGGGGCGCTGGGCAGCAGGGGCTGGGGCCAGGGGACCGCAGCTAGGGGTGCGCTGGGCAGCAGGGGCTTGGGGCAGGGGGCGCACTAGGGGGTCGCCTGGGTGTCTGGTAAAGAAGATGGGGAGAACCTGTTTCTAAAACGATATCCAGGCTCAGCAGCTTGGAGTGGATGGGTTTCCCACCCTAGGCAAGAGCTGGGGGGGGGGGGGGGATTCTGTCCTAGGCCCCCCATCCCAACTGCCCTGGTAAGGGCCTGAGGGGCAGCGGCTGGTACACTGGGGATCAGGATTGATTCATGGAACCGATTCTATCTGCTTCGTGTCTCTGCCAGGGAAAGGACCCAGCCACCGAGACAGAGCAGGTGAAGACCCCCAGCTCCACTCCCTAACCCCTCATCCTACACTGCCCCCAGCCGACAGGGACTCCTGGGTTCTACTCCCTGGCTCGGGATGGGGCACGTGGGGTGTCGTAGTGGTTACAACAGGGGTGGGGCTGGGAGCCAGGACTTCCCTGGGTTTCTGTTTAGTATCTCTCCTCTCATCTTCTCTCTCGTCTCTTTACTCCCCATAGGGAGTCTCCCGAGGTTGCAGGCCTGCAGGCCAAAATAAAAAAAACAATCTGTAAGTCACACATGAGGGGCAGCCATGGAGTATCGGGGGGCAGGGGCCGTGTCCTGTGGGGAGCGGCCATGCCTGTTGTGGGGTGCAGCCGTGAACTCACTGTTTGCCTCTGGGGCCTTCCCCGCCCCACTCTGTGCCTCAGTTTCCCTGGCTGCACCGTGGTGGGCTACTGACCCCCGCCCCATCCCCAGTGGATGCCTGGGAGGCAGGTGGGACAAGTCCGAGAAGGGCTCATAAGTGGGGGGGGGCGTGGGGGGCTGGGCCTGGGGGCCCTGATCTGGTGCCCAGAGCCCCTCACCAAGGGGGTGTCTTCCATTCCACAGACCGCCTCGTGGGGGTGAAGGGAAGCAACTGGATGTCTTGGTAAGTTCCACCCAATCCTCGAAACCCCCCCCCCCCACCACCACCAACCAATTCACCATCCACCTCTGCCTCCCCGCATCCGCCCAGCACAGGTCCCCACTGTACAGACCCCACATGGTTCTGACCGCCATGCCCCAGACTCTGCCTGGCGCCCCCCGTACCCCCCCTCAGGGCAGACAAACCGGAGCTGGGGATCAGCAACGGAGGATTCCCCCCCGAGAGGGGCGGGAAACCCAGAATAAACATCAGAGAAATAAGGAGGCCTGACCCTGCACCCCCCCAAACTCAACCCCGATCCCCTCTGCAGTCCTTCCTGCAAACGTTTTGCGCATTTTTTTTTTTTTTTTTTTTTTATGTCCTGAGATTTAGCAGAGGGTCAGCGGAATTCCATGGAGGGCCAGGTGCTGGGGGTGCTCTGTGGGCTTGGAGAAGGGTGGGGGGGGTTGGGGGGTGTTGCTGGATTCCCCTGGGGGTGGGGGGCAAGTCAGCAGCTCTTGTGAGCCCTCAACCCCCCCCCCGTGCTGGAACAGGACAAGAGCGTGGTCAGAGCAACCTGTGGAGCATGGGGTGGGGCCTGTCGGCGGGTCATCGCTGGTTTGCTTGGGATCTCAGACTGGTGTTGCTGAGTGTTTTGGCCGCACAAAAGCGCTCACACACACACACACACACCTAAGAAGAAATCCAAGCACAACACACACCGGTGTCCTCTCTCCCCCTCCCACTCCAGGAGCCTGACACCGGCGCCGAGGGACTCACACCTTAAACGCCGAGCTGTGACGGCCCGAATCGCGCTGCCAGGGCAAGCGGAAGGGGCCCGGGCCCGGCCCCCGAGCCCGTCCTGTACGCCGCCATCAACGTGAGAGGCCGGGGGCCAAACGAGCAGAGCGCCCCACTACCCAACCCCCATAGCGTGAAACCCAAGGGAGAGTCAATTGGAGGGACAGGGCAAGACAGAGTGATTTTCTCCTCCCCCAGAGAACAGACTCGGCTTTATAGCCCCCCCCCCCCCACCGTAGCCCTCCCCTCCAGCTGGTGCGCGCCGCCATCCAGCCCCACGGGTGGGGGCCAGGGGGCCTCAGCACCAGACGGGGAGGGGATGCCACCGAGGCGGCTGTTTGTGTTATTTTGCAATCCTGTTAATCTCCAGATTTGTAATAAACACAGAACCACAAAACCAGGCCCCCATCCCCCCACACCTGATGTAATCCACAGCCCCCCCTCTACTCCTGCCTCTGGGAGTGTGTGTTACCACCTGGGGGACGAGGGAAATCGCTCTGGGGTGGTGGCACAGGGTCTGGGTATACCTGGTGTAAACCCGTGGTTCTTTCAACCCAAAGCTCTTGGTAAACTTTTACTCCGCGTGTAGGCGGTGTCAGGAAATATAATCCATGGGAGATGTGGGCCGCTCCGATCCGATAGATGGCTGCACAAACAGGACAACCACAAGAGTGCCTCTCACTTAAAAGCTAAACTTTACTCTCGTCTCAAAGCACTCACACAACGTCCACAACAGGTTAGATACAAAACACCCACCAACCCTTGATAATTACCAAAGCTACGAGTGTGGCTCTTGAGTGACATCAGCGGCAGGCTTTCCGGTGGCCAAATCCCTTGTGTCTGTCGGTGGGTACCGCAAGAATGTATCCAGAGGGAGAAGTCCAAACAAGTCCCAAAAAGAAATCCAACTAAGCTCAAACTCCACCCCCTCCCCTTATTTAATAAGCATTAGTTGAGACACGTCCCGTAACACGTCCCTTAAAGCAAACTTTAAGTGAGCAGTTTCAATGGCCAAAGCAAGTAGGTTCCCTCTGATTATTGAAATTAACCGGATGTGGGTATTTTCGCAGCGTCTTGCCAGCCCCTTGGAGGCCCCCAATAGACCATATGCTGAGGGGCACATCCCTGCTCTTCTAAAATGCTCTCTTTCTAAAATCACGTAATTCAGCAACTTCAGCACAATTCCCTTATCAGGAAGGACATGTGTGGGGGTCCAAGCTGCCCATTTCTGAGTTTTTTGCTCATGGTCAGAATGTGGCGACATCATGGTTGGGGTGGTTTTTTTCCCCAAATTAATGCCAGGTTCCTTCCCCCTTTTTTATTCCACAGTTCTCTCTGCTCCTAGAACTGGACTCAGGGCTTGCGCCGTGGGGCAGGGTTCGTCTCTCACAGACATGCAGGGGGGCTGTTTTCATTTCCCCAGAATGATTGGAACGCGAGGCTCGAGCCGGGTCTGTGTTGCATTGTTAGGAAGGGAGGCCCTGGATATTGAAACCCGCCCTGGTTGCTGCCGACGGCCCCCTGGCAGAAGGTTACACATTAGCGACGTATTAATGTTTAGCTACATGAGTCATGAACTGGGTTTTGAAACCAGAATGTAACATGGGGGAGGATCTGCATGGAAATATTTACAATGTTCAGAAGACGAAGATTGAAAGATCAGACTCTGTCTGTGGTTTCCGGGCTCCACTCTCCCCCAAGGCAGCAGGGTCCATTGAAAATTACCTTCCGCCCTCCCCACCAGAGACAGGCGACAAAGCTGCAAACTAACTAGATGACACCTGCCCACGGCTGCCCTGAATGTTGCAGGGACCTTCGGCTTACATTGACCGCACCAGATTTGGGCGGCAGATTATAGACAATGTGTGAGGTATCAGGAAGGAAGTGGGCCGGCAGCTCGCAGAGAGCTAACAGCTTGCAGCTAACCAGCTCCTGCCTCTCGTCCATGCGCCCTGCATCTCTGGTGAAGCTGGTGGTAGCAGGTGAGGGGCCCGGCTCAAGTGTCTCCCGGGCTCCCAGCCTCACATCCAGCTGAGCTGACCCTGGGGGCGGTCGGCATCGATGGGACGGTTCAGAGCCAGGCTCTGCCTGGAGCCCAGCAGAGGGGAGAACGTCTGGCTGGGGAGCAGGGAGGGAGTAATTGGGCATCCGATATCACCTCGTCCCCAAGCCCAGCCTCTGTCCCTTTGTCTTCTCTCGGGGTAAACAGGGTCGACCTGGGCCTCCTCTCCCCTCTTCTGTCCTCTGACCCTACTCTGGCTGGAACTGGCTGGTCAGGTCACACGGGGTCCATGACCTCCCACTGGCCAGAACCGGCTGTGACTCCTGAGCTGGTCCTCCAGGTCACCAGTCATTGGGGTATCCATTTTCCTCAGGACATTGGCAGGGGTCCGGTTCTGATTCTCAGGTCCTCAGTAACAACAAACACCTCTCTCCCATCACCACTCGTTAATACCAGTAACTACCCAGGGACACTGCGTCCTATTCCGTCACATGCAAACCATTGGGAAAACCAAGAAAAAAAACAAGGCAAAACCCCCACTTTGTCACACACGGCAGAGGTTTGGGGAGAGCTCCGGGCCCTAACAGACAGCAGGGACCTGTCGGGACACAGGGCACACCCAGGGGCCCCATGGTTTTGTGGGCAGCACCCACCGAGCCTGTAGCCTCCCGGTCACGCACCGACACAGCCACGCCGGAGGGACGTGGGATCGTCCCCCGACCCCAGCCTGAGCTGCCTGTGGGGTCGTTCGCAACTGTTGTGGCTGTTGAGCCTGTGAAGTGGCCACGGCTGCGAGCTCACGTGTAAAACCCAATGGCAAGTTCCCCAGCCGTGCTAAGGCCCCGGAGAACCAGGGGAAACTGAGGATGACGCTGAACATTGTAACCCTGGCGAGAGAACCAGCCACAGATGCTGGGTTTGGTCTGACCCGAAAAAGCCCCCTGGCTACAGCCCCAACTACTGTCGACATCACGCTGAGCGAAAACAGCAGCTGGAACCAGGAGTCAATAGCCCCAAATTGGTGGGAGGGACTTTTGGGCACTAATGAGAGGGGCAAAATAATGAGGGGGCGGGACGAGGCCGCCCACTTCCCCCTCGCTGAGTACCTTAAAAAGAGCCCACAATGGGCTCAACTCTCCTCCTCCTCTCCGTCCCCCCCTTCTGTCCCAGCTCAGCTCGTCTCATCTTCATCTTCCCCCAGCTACAGCCCCGGCCCGCAGCGCTGCAGCCCCTCGACTCCTCTAAAGGACGTTCCGCTCCTGAGAGGCTGGAGCCAGGCCGGTCCTGGCACTTGTTTAAGGACTTTTGTGTTCCCCCCTGCAAGCTGGAAGTCATCTCCATTGCCCTGTGACCCTGCAAGCCCCCATTCGCGCCCCGTGGGGACAGCTGATTGGCAGCGCCGGGAAGAGCCCTGGAGATCCTTCTCCCTTCCCCTGGTTGGGTTATTTTCCACCCCGGTGTGTCTCTCCGCCTCTCCTAGCTCACGTTCCTAGGCTATCCCATCGGGTGCTGCACTCGGGTGTGTGGCACCACACAATTACCCCACCCTGCCCGGCCTCAGGAGAACGGACCCAACGCAGGGCCGGCTCTGCCCGGATTGTAACCACCCAGGGGCCGAGCAGCAGGGGTCGGGGGTCGCCTTGCAGCCAACTCACCCGCTGGTCACTAACCCG